>NC_064304.1:14549246-14701828 GCF_023373825.1 Bactrocera dorsalis | reverse complement strand
AAATGTAGGCAATGCTTACCACATTAATATATATAATTAATATATACTTACAACGCTGATATCATTGGAAGTATATACATATGTATTACACATCTTTATTGATGTGTATATTGAGCAGAAAAAACACATTTTGAAACTCTGCTTCTAATTTAGCGCTTCGAAACTGACTCTATGTATTAAATGTTGCCTACATTTCGGCAAAGCGTGAAATTCGTACTGACGAAGTTCTAAAGTACTTAAAATTGTAGAAATATATGAACACCACCAATAGTCTTTTCTAAAGTTCCTCTTCCAATCGGGATATATTCAGATGATATTTCTGATGAAATTTTAAATATTTTGAGATCGTGATAACTGCAGCCATAATTTTGAAATTCAGAAATTTTGATAAGCAAGTAAATTTGTAAGACAATCTTCTTCCGAATAGTTCTAGTCTAAAATCATGGAACTTATGATTTATTCATTTATGTAAAAGATATATGTATACACACATGCCTCTCCAGACCGCTTAAAGCCATATCTTCGACAAATCTGCCACTCGGAAGCGAAATATTTTATACAAATTGCTCAAGTGCCAGTGTTTAACAATATATACATATGTGTCAGTGAATGTAAGTGTGGGTATTTTTTTTTGTGTCTTTCAATGAGCGCGTATTTTTGTTTATTTCTCACGGCAATGAAGCCAGGCAACTTGCTTAGCTTCCCAACCTTCATTGACAGTGCCACGCGGGCGTGAAGCGAATGGCAGGACAATTGTGTGGCAAAAAAGGCACTTGAGGTGGAAGTAAGGTGGCAAGCGGAAGTTGTCAGCGTACAAGTATTGGAAATCATAAAGCCGTGAAAAATTGCTTGTCAATTTCTTTTAGCTTTTTTACTTTTGTCTCCTTTTTTCTTCCACTTTTTCTTTCATTTTGCGTTTGTTGGCTTTTGTGTCACATGGCGCTTGTGTTGCACGTTGTAGGTACAACGCTTGTGTTATTGTTGTTGTGCTTGCTGTTGGCTCGACTCTTATTGTTGCTGCTAAGCACACATACATACACAAAAACACGCGCCAGACGCACCTATTGTCGTCTAAGCGCTCGCGCTGTTTTGTTGTTGGCGACGCTGGCAGCCGCCTACGTGGAGCGGTGTGGCGTGTTCAGTGAATACCTTTTGTGTTTACGCGATGTTTCTACATCATGTTTCTTTGCCTTTTCCAAGCTCATGCCCGAACATGAGTTTGTGTGTGTGTGTGTGTGTGTACTGGCTTTACGGTAAATAGACGCTTGTGCTTGCCATGTTTACGCCAGTGTTTGCTCGCAGGCTGCTCATTGGTGTTTGTTACCTAATTTTAGGCGCCAAAGCGTTGCCGCCAGCGTTTGCTCACAGCTGAACGTAATTGAAACGCTACTGACTCATTGAAATATGACGAACTGCCATGCTTTGGCGTCTGAGGTTTAAAGCCTGAAGTTTGGTCTAAGCTTGGCGTGTGTTTGTGTATGCCTTTTTGGAGAAAAAGACGAGTGTGCATTTCACTGTGAAAATTTTCGAATTTACGTGTGTGTACTGGTGAGCTTTGCCGCAGATTTTGGTGTGCTCAAATAGCTTAAGAGAGGGGTTATTGGTAAAAAGTGAGTTAGTAATAGTACTTAACAAGAATATTTTTTTTTTTTAGATTATATCTTTAAAATGTTGAACGCGTCTACGTCTTAGATAGACAGTGCGTTGAGTCCACTTTTCAATGACTCGTTCAAGCATTTCGTCTGGTAATTACCGAATGATACACTTCATGTTTTGTTCCAAGGTCTGAATCGAAGCGGGATTGTCGCATGGATTTTAGACTTCACATATCCTTACAGAAAAAAGTCTAGCGGTGTGATATCACACTATATTGGTGGCCAATCGATCGGCTAAAAACGTGAAATTATCTGCTCACCTAAGTGTTCTCGGTCGTCATTGACGGTTTCGTTCTCATCGGCACCATTTTTTGAAGAAATATAGACCAATAATTCCACCGGCTCACAAACCACACCAAACTGTTATTTCTTCTAGATAAAATTGCAGTTCTTGAACTTTTCCAGTTTGTTCTTCATTCCAAGTGTGACAATCTTGATTGTTTACATGTCCTTTGAGTAAGAAATTGGGCTCGAAAACTTCGGATGTTCTTGGAACCTTTCAAGAGAAAGCGAAACGATGTCGCTTGCGAAAGTTGTGTGGCTTCAGTTCTTGCAAAAGCTGTAATTTGTACGCTTCCAATTGAAGATCTCGACGTTAAATGCGCCAAGTCGTTCTATACGTCAATCCAAGTTTCCACGAACGGCGTTAATCGACTTTCCACGGTTTTCGTTAGTCTTTTCACGTTGAAATGCCAAACAATACTGAACAAAAATAACATGACAGCTTGATCTGTCAAAAAAAGGCTATTGAAAAAATTACCTTTTCTTGTTAAGTCAAAATAGAATTTGCAATGATTTTTCGTTTGTTCTTTTATCGTGAAGTTTCGTATCGTGAAACTTTTTCCGAAAATTAATCGTTCCATAAATTATCATGAAATGCAACAGAAATGACAAACATCCCTGCTTCAAAAGAACACTCAGCCATATACACCACTTTCGTGGAATTCACCACTCGCTCGCGTCATCAACTCGAACGGCAAGTAGCCACCACATAACGGTTGTTGCTATGGTCACGGCCATGTGGTCGCACAAAAGTTTGTTTTGCTGCACCGCCACACACGCCTCACCAACGCCGGCGCCCTCCTGCAGCGCTGCTGGCCGATTGTTTACCTGCCATGAATGTGTTATTAGCCGCATCGTTTCGTTAGTAACTTTTGACGTTTTCACGTTTTCGCGCATAACGCTTTTGTTGCAGTCAGATTGTGAATTACTTTTCCGAATAATAAACTAAACTAATTTCGTTGGCTTTTATTATTGTTGGCCAACAAAAGCTTTTGTTTTTCTGGAATTGTTGCTGCTTGCGCAACATTGTGGCGAAAGAGGTGAGAAAAAAGCAAAAACAAAAAAATGCTTGCAACAACAATGAGGCGCCTGTGATAAGCGCAATTGTTAACTGTATATACATATATACGTGTATGTGTGAGTGCGTTTGCTTGTGCCTTTTAAAAAATTAATAAGAAAGAAAAAAGTAATAGTAAAAAAGTTAAACAAATATTATTCGCAACAAAGCACAGTTAAATTGCAGCGTTGCATTTCGGTGTGTAAATATAATTGAAAACATAATTTTTTAAGTTAACACTTTTTAGTGAAGAGATAAGTAAGTGAATATTTACAATAGTTTGAGGGTGTACTTCGCAAAACGTAAACAAGTTGAGACCCTGCAGGAAAATGTAACGGCTTAGAATTGGTTCGGTTGCACTTCAACATGCTTTTTTGGTTCGGCTTTCCCACCAGGGCATTTATTGGTAAGGACATATGTTCGTGAAAATGTATGTGTTGCAAATATTAGCTATATTTACAGGGTGGTTATTTATGGTAATTTAAAAACGCGAAAAATTCTTAACTTCGTTTGCATTGAAGCTATAACATCCTTCACAAAAGTTTCGTTACAAGAACATTTATGTTGGTCCATTTTATGGCTGCTATATGCTATAGTAACTTGATCTGAACATTTTCTTTGGAAATTATACCGTTGCCCTGGATAATAAATTGTGCCGAATATCGAGAAAATAACTCATCATATACAAAAGATTTCAAACAGAAGCTTAATTGTGATCGGTCAGTTTATATGGCAGCTATATGTTATAGTGACATCATCGAATACAAATGTGTTTATATTACTATCATTTCATGATTTTGATCGGCCAGTTTATATGGCAGCTACTTCTCCACCTGGTCTTTGTAAAGGAGCAGAGGTCTTCCTCGGCTTAGCCAGGCGGGTACTGTGTCGAATATTTTCAGATCTGGAGTGTTTTCATCCATTCGCACTACATGACTTAGCCAGCGTAGCCACTGTCCTTTAATTCGCTGAACTAAGTCATTGTTGTCCTATATCTCGTAAAGCTCATCGTTTCATCGCCGTTGCGAATGCATAAAGGACCATAAATCTTCCGCGGAACCTTTATCTCGTAACGTCGAAACAGAGATCACATTACAGTTAAAAGCGAGTCCTTTGGAACTCAGCTAGCTTGCCCTTCTTCTGTTTCTAAACCTCTTTTAGGTGGATTAGTCAAAAAGAAAAATTTTACCTCGTCCCCTTTCGAGTTTTCGGACGTTGGAATTCGAGAAGGTTTTTAACATTACGCCTTATTTAGTTTTTCTCAATCTCGTTGGTAAAACTGCTTTTTAGTTTCGTCTGCTTATGTATGACTTATTTTCAATGCATAACCAACGACAATGGAAGGATTTTATCAACAAGCTCTTCTCTAAAAATGTATGGTCCTTGGATAAGGGTGTCCTTAAAGACGAACAACTGTTTTTTTGGTTTTCATTTATAGGTGATGTAATCATATTACTTTTTTTTTTAAACATTCCGCAGATTAACATAAACTTCACTAAACTTAAATCACAAAATCTTGGAAAACCTCTTTTTGAATATTTCGACCTTACTCTCCATTTTTCCAAAGCGAAATTTTAGGTTTCGCATATGCAAATTATTGACCAAATATTAAACGAAAGTTTAAGCAAGAAATTATCTTTCCAAGCACAATCTTAAGTCATAAAGCAGTCGGATTCTCATATTCGGAAATTTAGTACATCAAAATTGCCATATAACACCCTTTAAATGCGCGAGTGCGCTTGAAGGCCGGCTTGCTCAAGCGCTTAAATTGTTGTGTAATCATCCTTACATAAATGCGGCTGTTGTTGTACTTGTTATTGTTTTTGTTTTTTTCCACATTCTGGATTTGTTAAAATGAATTAATTACCGTCCCACAGCTGATAAAAGAGCGCAATATGCGGCCTGTGTAACACGGCCACCGTGCGGCATTACTGATAAACCTATTAATTACTCGCGCGCATTCCCACACATACATACACACACACTCGCGCGCAAAGGCAATTACTTCACATGCAAAAATATTTCATAATTATTTAATTAAAAAGCGTTTATTTATCTACGACACAGGAACGCCAACACAAACTTCCTTTTAATTATGTCCAATATCGGTAATGGTATTTCATTTTTGCGGGAATTATGTTTCACACACACACACACACACATACCAACACATGTATAGTTAAATGTTTACATTCAATAAATTTAATTTAATCATCAGCTGGCAGGTAAACTCTCAAAGGAGCATTCTCGAATTACCCGAAGTCTGCTCCTTGCACTCCCAACTGTGAAATTCCTTACCTCTGTGAATCGGAGCATTTCTTTGACAAAATAAAATTAAATAAAAATTTAAAAAAATCTTAAAAAAAAATAAAAGCTTTAAATCAAAGGCGAATTGCTTTAAAATCAGCCTGAATTACTTTTCTGACTTTAAAAAATCTTTAAAGGGATTAGGTGCAAACATTTCCAATGTTATTTTGAGTATTTACTTTGCCAGCAGGTTTGACAGCTATTTCTTCAGGAACCTCTGTTGCTTTAAAAAGTCCATATACATTAATTGATGATCGAGAGGAATTTTCATACGAATTGAAAAGAGAGAAGAACACTGCAGTTAAGATCGCCGGCATCTTTCTCGAATATAATTCTGGCTAAAAGCTTTTTAATTTTTTATTGGATTGAGATTTTGACTCTAACTGGTCCATTTTAACCGCACGCGCAAACCGAAACGATAAAGTTTCATTCAGAACAGATTGGTATAGCCTTCTTCTCTTTTCATGTGAAGTTTGATCTCCATATATCAGCAAGTGGATGTTCGGCAACTGTTTACCATAAAAAAATTTCGAAAACAGTTTGCTTGAAATTTTATGTTTCTAATGGAATCTGGGCCACGAAAAAAATTGCCGAAGTGTTTTGGGTAGTCTTCTTCTTCTTCTTCTTTACTGGCGAAGACACCGCTTACGCGATTATAGCCGAGTCAACAACAGCGCGCCAGTCGTTTCTTCTTTTCGCTACGTGGCGCCAATTGGATATTCCAAGCGAAGCCAAGTCCTTCTCCACTTGGTCCTTCCAACGGAGTGGAGGTCTTTCTCTTCATCTGCTTCCCGCGGCGGGTACTGCGTCGAATACTTTCAGAGCTAGAGTGTTTTCATCCATCCGGACAACATGACCTAGCCAGCGTAGCCGCTGTCTTTTAATTCGCTGAACTACTTATGTCCATGTCGTCGCATATTTCATTCAGCTCATCGTTCCATCGAATGCAATATTCGCCGTTGCCAATGCGCGAAGGACCAAAAATCTTACGCAGAACCTTTCTCTCGAAAACTCGTAACGTCGACTTGTCATCGTCCAAGCCTCTGCACCATATCGCAGGACGAGAATTATGAGCGACTTATAGAGTTTGGCTTTTGTTCGTCGAGCGAGGACTTTACTTTTCAATTGCCTACTCAGTCGAGCTGTTGACAAGAGTTTAGCGTTGATTTCCATGACATTGCGTGTTAATGCTTCCTAACTAGACGAAATTATCTATTACAACGTCGATATTATGACTGTCAACAGTGACGAGCGACGAAAGTGGCGAATTCGACGACTGTTTGTTTGATGACATGAGATATTTCGTCTTGCTCTCGCTCACAACCAGACCCATTTGCTTTGCTTCCTTAACGGCGCGGGTGTTATATCGATGTCATCGGTGTACACACTTATAGAAGACGGTACCTTGTCTTTTTCTTCCTTCTTTAGTTCTGCAGCTCGAGTTATTTTCTCCAAAAGTAGATAGAAACCTCGTATGGTATCGAATGGCTGGAAGAGGTCCTTCCCGGTTCTAATGGAGCTTTTTTTATTGTTCAACGTCAGTTTACACAGCCGTATTAGTTTTGAGGGGATCCCAAATTCAGATACAGCAGCATAAAGGCACCATGGCATCTTTTTATTTTTGAAATATAAGACTTTAAATTAATTAAAGCAATTTTTAAAAAATCAAAACAAAGAGTTAGAGCAAGAGTTTTTAAAGCAAAAAAAAACTGATTTCTCTTTTAATTACACTATTGAAAATTTGTTTTTCAAATTCTGGAGTCTCTAACTTTCAAATCACAGAAAATATATTTTCTAGAAAAAGCCAGTTCCTAAACCACAAGCCCTCCGATTTCTCAAGCACAACCACGCCTTTGCGCAAATTTATGACTGCAATAATTCAGTATTTGATCATATGAAATATTGATGAATTAATTCTTAAAAACATATTGAAATTTGTGATTAATGCAGAGTATAATTTGCTTTTAAAAATTTAATAAGCAATTACTGTCATCATTCTGAAACATTAGATTCCAATTAGAGAATTCCAATATGCGCCGGGATTTTACAATTTCAACGTGTTTAGTGATATTCGAATGCTTTCGGTGTGCAGTGATTTAAATAATTATTAATTATGAACACGACTGTGTATTTGTCAGGTTTCAGTTTGCGGTAAACACATAATTAAAAATAAAACAACAACAACAAAAAAATAATAAATAATATACAAAACATCAGTTTATCTTTCATTAACGAATTTACGAGTGAAATGTGGAAAAGAAATTTTTGCTTACTAAATTCTGGATAAAATTTAAAGTGTTTACTAATGGGTTATATATAAATAGTAGTTAACTTATTTTTACAAAAAAAATAATATTTTTTTAACAGTTTTCTGCGCATTTACGCACATAATCTTCACTTCAGTGTATATAAATATCTTAAAAAAAGTATATGTTTAATATATATGTTTATATGTAAATATTTTTATGAATTTCATTACGCTGGTTATATTTGATTTAAAAAAAAATTACGCTAACCGAAAAAATATGGCAAAAAATTGTGCTACAAAAAAAAATATTATAAAAAAAGATATTTAACAATATATTATATGACAAAAACTACGACTATTAAGCTTATCATTTAGCGAGTAAATTTGTAATCAGAGATTTGCCGTTAGTACAGTGCACTAATATTTATTTTGTAGTTTTTTTCTTTGGCACAGATAATGCACTGTGAGCTAGTAATTTACTGGCGCATCGTAAATCATTCAATTTTATCTAAACTTACAATATTGTATACAGCAAAAACAATTAACATTGGTATTTATGTGGTTTGATTTTTTCTGCATATTTCTTTTAAATTTTAAGCCTTAAATAATAGTATCGTGGAACTAACTGAATATTTTTGAGGTTAGAAAATTTTGTTCCACGAATTTAAGGCTTTTTGTTGGTAGCATGATTAGGCCTTTTGAAGGACAAGCTGTGGTTTTTTCAATTGTTTTAGTTATAGGATAATACCAAATAGGCGATGAGCTGAGAGACCGCTGAGAGTCGATTCAGCTCAGTAACTACGTCTAACATATCGAACGACTTGAAAGAGTACAAAATACAAGTTGGGTTCTTGAAAAATTCTAAGCTCAGACGTTTTCCAGGCAATAATAAAAGGGCCGTATTGTTAGTTTTAAGAATGTAATTAAATTTTATTTGAAAAAGTCCATTTTTCTCCAAAAAGTAAAAAAAAAAAAAATCCCTAATGACTCCGTTTTCCAAGACCAAAAGCTTGTACAACACTCAAAGAAAATTTAATACTTTGTTTGTGCTCCTTTCACCTCTAACTTGGTTTGTGGTTTCTTTATAGATTGCACCAAGGTTTATGCAAGTTCAAGAGATATATTTTTCCATATTTTCTGAAGAGCGACCTTAGCCTCATTTTTGCAGTTAAAATTTCAGTTCTCGTAACTTCCATTCAATAAGATTATGATCTGAACTGTTGGGAGGATGCACTTAAGTCTTTTTTAGGTTGTACAACAACCATTTCCTCACGGCTAAAGCTGAATACTTTGGATCGTTATCGTGCACAAAGCAGTACGCTGGGTTACAAGGTCGATCGCAACACGGATTTCACTTAGACAGCTTAGAATGCCGGTCCATTGTGGAACTTAAAAACTGCTATATGCTGGATCATAAGACCCCTAACAAACGGCAAAGCGCTTTAGGCCTATCACAAATTTGTTGAGACGGTTAATGACAGTTTCGGTTATGTCTTTTAGTCTGTCGAACGTGAAACTACAGATATGTTTGCTCATAAGTCGTGCAAAAGCTGGACAATGGTGCAGAAAGGGCCTAGGAGTATGATGATCAAGTAGCTTGAGGCTATCTCTAACGAGGACAGATACTTTTTAACTAGCTTTGAGCGCAAGTTGATTAGCTTTTAGCGAAAGCTTAGCGAGCTCAAAGGTAGTATTGCCGTTCTGCTATCGCAGCAGTGAATGCTCATCTACCTAAAAGAAGCTGCATTTCGGAGCTTGATAGTAGACACTTTGGCCTGAAAACACTACAGTGGTCTGGTAGCCTAAAGCTAAGATTATTATTTAAAAATTTATTTTTTAGCCATGAGACCTCCTTAGTCTGGGCAAATATTTTAGGCCTTCCACTACCACTAAGTCTCCCAACTTCAGTTGTCTTTTTGAATTTTTCATTTCTGTACTAAATAGTCGTATGTGGTTTTTGACACTATTGGCAATTTCGCCATTACTTTTGTTCCCTTGCCATTATTTGACTACCCAGAAACCTTAGTAATATTAGTTAATTATCAAGTTGTAAGACACATGAAGGGAAATCTAAACTTACCTATCTACTAGTGTGTATTTTTCCGAATTGATATTATTAAACATTTCTTTGAATATATAAAATTATAATCCGGAGTAAACTTAATTTAAAGAATATATGTGCGAGTATATTGTTTCATTTTCTATAACCCACAAACCATATATGTATGTCATTAACTAACAATTGTTTTATAATTTTCTTTGCTCTCTTTCATGACCTGGTCTTTCAACTATTAAATGGCTGCGTTCACACTTGATTGCCTCTATAAACCAACTGCCACACTTGGATGCCTGATGCATGGCTACGCTATTGTAGCCGGAACGCATACGTCAACGTGACAGTCGCAACAAAAACGCACTACACTATTGTGCCGCGCAGAACGCAGAGACACGTGAACTCGTGGCGGCTGCCAGCATCGCCGTCGCAGCTCCAGAGTTGCTGGAGTCTGCCGACGAGGATGGCTTTACGCCGCTTCACTTGGCTGTTATTCAGGGCAACTTGGCGATGGTCAATTTGCTGCTGGCGAATAAAGCCGACGTGAATGCGGTCGATAACGAGGGCCACTCTGTGGTGCATTGGGCGACGGGTAAGTAGCCAGCTCTAATGGCAAATGTCAATGGACTGACAACGACATTTCACACCAGTACACTTTGTGTAGACTGCATGTGTGAAGCCACAATCGAAAGCGTACGCACCGACACACACAAACATACACACATGCGAGTACAAAGGCGATAAACCATTGTTTCGTTACAGTTTGCGGTGAAGTGGAGGCTTTGCGTTCGGTGCTGGCGGCTGGTGCGAATATTGCGATTCCCGATTTGAACGGTGGCACGCCACTACATTACGCGGCGCAGATGTGTGGCGCCAGTGTTGACAACAAAGTGGGTCAGGCTAATGCCACTAAGCTGGCGTTGGAGATACTCGGCATTCTGCTTTCACACCCGCATTCCAGTGTTGACGTACAGGACAAAGATGGACGTCAGCCGCTGTTGTGGGCCGCTTCGGCAGGTTCCGCGAAAGCTGTCATTGCTCTGGTGAAGGCTGGTGCACGTGTAGAAAGCGCAGATAAGTACGTTTGCCATACATTTTTTTTTTTGAAAGTTCTTAAACTAATTTTGTGCTTACAATTTTTTAGAGATGGGTTGACGGCGCTACATTGTGCGGCCTCACGTGGGCACACCGAATGTCTTGACACGCTGATAAGCCTTTGTGGCGCGCCAACGGACCTGATTGATTCGAACGGTTGCACGGCCTTGCATTACGCTGTGACACTGGGACATGCAGATGCCACCGCACGTCTGCTCGATTTAGATGCCGATCCGAATCGGCAAGACCGCAAGGGACGCACACCGGCGCACTGTGGCTGTGCGAAGGGCCAATTCGAAACGGTCAAACTGCTGAAGGAACGTGGCGCTAATTTGTGGTTGCGCAATGCTAAAGGCGACTTGCCGGTGCATGAGGCGAGCTCATCGGGCAGACGCGAGCTTGTCGAGTGGTTGTTGGAACAGCGACCCAAGCAGGTTAATACCACAAGCAATGACGGACGCAGTCTCCTACATATTGCCGCGAATAATGATTACACCGATGTGTGTAAAATGCTGCTGGACTATGGCGGTGATATCAATGCCATATATCGCAGTAGCAAGGGGATGGTTTTCACACCGCTCGACTGCGCCTTGCAAAAGGGACATCGCGCAACTGCCAAATTTCTACAGTCGCATGGCGGTTTGCCAGCCAGTAAGCTGCGCTTGGCAGCACGACGGGCGAATCCATTTAACGAGGTCAGCAGCGATATGGTGCGTCCGTTGCGATATGTGGAGAAGGAAGAGCTGCATGATTTACAAAACTCCAAAAAATATGTTGTCTACCTGAAACACTCGGATTCGGATGGTGCTGGTGGCGAGGGCGACAGCAACTGCAGCTGCCACGAGCGAACCTATCGCAGAGAACAAAAGTTTGCCCACACCTGTCGGCGTCATCAACACAGTCGACGGCGGCAAAGTCGACGACGCACCAGCAGTTGTGGTGAGCCGAAAGATTGTCACCATCATGACGACGGGGATGTTGATATTTGTCGATCTAAAAGTAATATAGAGATAAGGCGTCGAAAGTCACGTGAGCGTTACGCTAGCTCAAGCGAATGGGAGGATAGAGCCGAGGAAGACAATGAAGATGACGAAGATTCTTGTGAGAATTGTTGCTATCACAAGCGGCAGAAGCAACGTGTTATACGAAGGAAGTCCATATCATCACGTCGTTCAAAAGAGCGCGATGGACGAGAACGTGGCAGTGAAAAAGAGTCTTCACCAGAGAAAAGTAAGGTAAGAGAGATTGAAGTGGTACGAGAACACGCAGAAAAAGCGCCAGACATGAAGGCGGATTCAGCAACACAACCGAGTGAAGGTAAAGAAGAGGCTAAAGAAAAAGGCAGTCGTCCACAATCGGCTACAGAACGTTTGGCAGCTAATACGCCGGGTATCACAGCAAAGGAAGCAACATTTATTAAGTCCACGCAGCAAACTGAAACACAATCGATGGAGTTGACGGATGAAGATGGTAAACCAGGAGCTGAGTTAGTAACTACTCAAGTAGATGTGCACCAAGAAGCAGACGCTGCTTCTTTGGCGCCACCGCAGACAGACCTTGCAGAAAAGCTTCCGGCTGAAGAGGTTAATAATGAGTCGGAAGATATGACCACGCTGGCAGATGAGATGAGAAAAGAAGTCGATCAGGTAATGAAAATAGCTGCGATGGCGCTTGAAAGCGATGCACAGATGGGGGAAAAAACTAAAGAGATGGAAGAGCTAAAGGGAAAGCCTGATGATGTGGAAAATAAAGAGTTAACAGAAACAGCGGCGGAAACAGTGGAGAAAACTGAAGCACCAGCTATCACCCAACCTGAAGAAGCCACAAAAATTGTACCTAATCTAACAGAAACTCCAGCAACGCCAATACCAACACCATTGCCAAGTCCCATAGCTGCAGTAACAGCTGAAGAACCTCCTACTTCAGCTGCTGCGACCACCACGCCAACTCAAGCTGATGAACCACCGTCTAAAGCCGAAGAAATCAATATATCGGAAACTGCAACTGCACCAGATGCCGCTGCAACTGAAGCAATGCCAGTTGAAACCAATGACTCAACTGAAGTAGCAGAAACTTCCAAAACCGAACCAGCTGCTGCAATTACTTCCGAAGAAAAACCCGCAGCAGAACCAACTACACTTCCGTCTAACAATACTTCCGTTAAGCAATCGCCGCAAGTTGAAGCACAAAAACCGCCGCGTGAACTGGAACCCCGGCGTTCGTTTACCTTATTGCCCTCGGATTCAGCTGAAGATGAGGGTGCCGAAGAAGTCGTGCGTAAATCAAGCTTCCAAATTTTGAAAAGTGATGAATCAGGCGGCGAAAGTGGCAGGCACCAAGAGGAGCTCGAACTCAGCGACTCGCAGGTCTTCAAAATTGTTTCCGAGCCACAAATGCGCTTAGCTAAGCCATACCCAGAAACGGAAGCAAGCTCCATGGACGACGAACATAGAGAAGCTGCTGCTGGCGATTATGAACAAGATGAAGATCACATAGATGAGGACTACGAAAACGAGGAACTTAACAAGAATGCAGCAGGTGTGCTCAATCGTCACGGTGTGGGTAACGCGGAGGGTGCATTGCCCAGCAGCGCCGTACTCGGTGTCTACGATTACTCGAACGGACGTAAACGTCGTTTGAAGAAGCGTGTGCGAAGCGGCCCAAAAACGCGTAGCAATTGGAAAACCAAGACAGACATTACCGATGGAGATGACGAGCAGACGGGAAGTTATGCGCACGCTGCCCAATCCAGCAAAGATCACGATTCCGGTTTCGAGCCAAGTCCACGTGCTTCGAAGAGCAAAATACCAACACCACGAAATATATACACGGCACATGTGCCGCGACGTCACACCTACGCCACACTCGATGGTCGCTCGCGCAGCGGTCGTGTGGAAGGGCGCAAGCCGGGCGATCGCGGTGCCACCGATATGACCGCGGTAACGCGCTCCATACAACGCAACATCAGAAGGTAAGTAAATTTCTGTTTGACTTAGTGGTTGTTGTTGCCTTTGTGTTGTTGTTGCTAGCTATAAAAATTTTATTTACACCGAATTGAGTGATGCCAAGAATGTCTTCATTTTCGGCGACTCATGACGACCAGCTCTGTGGGTCCATCAAAGGCGCGCACGCCAGAAGCGCAACAGCGTCCAGTAATTGAGTGTTCACAGTGCCTTCTGGTGCGTGGTGCCTGCGGCAGCGGTAGTAACTTTCGTTACATTTGCTTAATTTATGAGCTGACGTAAATTCTCGCCACCCTCGCGTCTCGGTGGTGTTTGTATTTGCATAAAATTTCACTCCTTCCACGCGATTCGGCCACTCGCTGCTGCCTGAGGTATACACATGTAAACCCGTCTGTGAGTTTTTCAATCAACATAGTCCAGGTGCGCTACGCCAGCAGATGCTTCCCGTAATTGCTGATGCATATTTATATGCGCCTCTGTGCGTGCGTCTGCATGTATGTGTGTGTGTGCGGTGTTATTTATAATCAAGTTTGCATCTTCTTTCCTTTGTAACATCATTCGAAGGACCTTCTGCCCGTTTTTATTACTGTTTAGAAGATTTATGCTGAATTACAGAGTGGCTCCTGTCCGCAGAGGCACTGTGCACTCGCGCACACCAGCACACACATAATTATGTACCGTTACATTGTTAAATAATCTTACTGGCTGCTCGTATTGTGCTTCCGGCTACAATGACCGGCCGAGACGCTGTCTATAAATATCTGTCTACACTAACATACATTGGAGAACAGCGCCACTCGGCCTTTGAACTGCGCCAGCCTACCTGTGAGAGCTTGTACGCTCGTCCGTCCGCCAGGATTAAAATAAATTTAGTTAAAATTAAATGACTCGCCATCATTTTTCATTTTTGATTGTCAATTTTTATTTACCGGAGTTCATCGTCTGCCGGAGAATGAACGAAAA
This sequence comes from Bactrocera dorsalis, assembly GCF_023373825.1. NCBI lineage: Eukaryota > Metazoa > Arthropoda > Insecta > Diptera > Tephritidae > Bactrocera > Bactrocera dorsalis. Next base: position 14,687,205 of record NC_064304.1, on the reverse strand, counting down.
TACCTTGTAATATATATATACCTACCTTTCTATATATATTAGGGGTGTTCTAAAGTATAGAAAATGTTGAAAATATGATAGGCAAGGTGTACACGTGTACTTAATTGGACTTCAAGCCCTTCCCACATAGCTTACTTAACTTTTTCTTCTCATTCTTTTTATCTGGTGAAGAAGCGAAGGTTTAACCTCCTTAAAAATAATCATTTGTGTTTCTCGAACGGAGTTCAGATTTTAGAGAATGGTGGGTTGAGGACCTTATAACCGTTTGACGGTGGGCTCAAAGTTATCACATATATAGTATATAGCGATACGAATTAGAATGACTTAAGTTAGACAACTTTCAAAAATGAGATATAAATGTACATATATATATTATCCTCGCTTTTACTAATATCGGTTAGTGTTTACTAGATGAAGAAACTGTTAGTAATTGTCCAAGGCGTTGCTTCATAACCAGTTAAATTCGACATAGTAAACGAAATATTTTAAATCGTTTGCCGTTTGCAGTCCCTGCCTCTCAAAAAAGGAAAAATTTATGTTTAACTCACCCACCCTAGTGTGCACTTACCCAATTGACTTCACCTGTTCAAGTGTCTTTGGCTGCTGCTGTTGCTGGCTCGAAGGTGAGAATTTAAGTACCTTTTAATGTGGTTCCCTTGCAATCAAAGTGGCATTCATGGCATTTTTGATGCGATTTTATGGTGGGCTCTTGCGGCCTGAATTTCACTGCTACCAACATTTTTTTGGTAAGCATAACAAGAGGGTACATTTTAAATGTTAATTTGCAAGGCAATGTTTTGGAAAGTAAAATAATTTACCTAAACGACTTTAGTGTTAGGAAAAATGTAATGTTTTTTAGAATATACTTACTTCTATGGGCACTTTCTAAGTGTTTTTGGTTTTTTAATACTTTTATACTGTTTTTATAGATTCAATTAATTTTGAAACATACAATTTCCCAATTCTAATGAATTTATTCACCTTACTTCGGGGCTTGTTAAAACTGGATCCTTAATTTTCTGTATAATCCAACAAACTCCTTAAGAAACTCCGCAATATGTTAAGCACTGAGAAAACTTCTTGCTTTATATACTTGTATACCTAAGTCAAATAAAGCTTCCAAAAATTCGTTTTGAAAATTTACTCATTTCGATAACACTAGGAAAAAAGAGACCATTGAGACGTGCCAAAGTGGATCAGGTTTATTCCCTACCTTTGCTGTTACCGCTTTATACCGCATTGAAAACTTTTAGAGCTAACCACTCTGCTCCCATTCGGACATAAAGTTCCAGTCGGTTTTCTCAGATTTTCAGAACACTGTTGATTTTTTTTTGACTAGAATTATTTGATAGTTTCCCATTCTGTTTTCATCCATTCGAGCTGACCCAGCCCGCGTAACGCCTGTCTCTTAATTCGCTGAACTATGTCAGTGTCGTTGTATAACTGGTACAGCTCATCGTTCCATCGAGTGGGATATTCGCCGTTTCAATGCGCAAAGGGCCATAAATTTTCCGCAGAACCTTTCTCTGGAAAACTCATAACGTCGTCGGATGTTGTCTTCGTTCATATATAGAAGAACGGGGATGATGAGTGACTTATAGAGTTAGGTTTTTGTTCGCCGAAGTAGGTATATAATTTAGATTAGGTGACTAGAGAACTATGTGTTATAGACAGCTCGGCTTCATTTTCCAAGCTACTAAGTTCCGTTTACAGTTCTCCATTCTGCTTATCAGGGAGACTAGTCTCAACTGGTTCGTTGGTTAAAGAGCGTCTGCCATGTAATTTTATGAAATTTTGTCAAGAAAAAGCTTAAAATCGATAACTCAAACTTCAATTTGTTAAGACTGTTGTCAGTTTCTGATATCTCTCATGATTCGCCGAAGACGTGATTGCCGAGATGTTTTAACCTCACTCTTCCCATAGTTGGATAAAGTAGAAAAAGGTACTTGAATGTTTCCACCTTCCTCCATAAAATTTTGACAACTTCCGACAAGGTTTTTGGCATTATATTGATGCCGAACGCAGATGTTAATGGAGATTCTTCTCATGGTTGTTGTCATGGTTCCTCCTAATGGTTCCTGTTGTTGTTGTTGTAGGCGCAAAATTCTGCCGAGTTGACAGTCGTTGACCTGATAAGAAGTACGGGTCCTTTCCGGTCACGTAGATCCGACTGCGGTGGGAACGGTTCCTCTAATGCTACCTTGTCGGCTTGGTAGTTACCAGCGAATTCGCTATGATCAGGCACCTAAGCGAGTATAATGATGGAGTATAATGATGCTATTTCTTGGGACGACAGATACTCGTTGACTAACTTTGAGCTCATAGTATTCGAGCTCGTCGCTAGTATTGCGTCTCTGCTGTCGGAGTGAAAGCTCACCTTTCCGAAAGAGGCTGTACTTCGGAGTCTAAATCTACCTTAAAAGCCATATCTGCCTGAAAAATACTGGAGTTGTCTGGGAATAAAGCTTGTCGGTGAGCTCCTTACAGAGAACTTCGCCGCCCAAGCCATTCGGCCTCACTCTTCCCATACTATCAATAAATCTAATAATTAGTTTTGCCCAATATTAGGATATTTGAATAACATTATCGAAAACTGTTAATAAAATTTTTATTTTTTGTTGTTTATTTATGTTAATCAGTAACTTAACTTTCATTTGTTTATGCACTTAAGTCTGCTTCGTCTGAATCACTGCTGCCTCAGCCATCTTCCATGTCAGTAGCTGTATACAGCTGTGGCTCCATACACACATATCAGCACTTAGTCTGCAGTAAGTTTCGCGTTGACAAAGAGATAAAGAACCGTTATGTGCACATTATAAAATCTTCAATGCGCCGCTTAATGCGTGTTGTTTGTATAATTGCCGTTGCTGTAATAAAAACAATACAACTAATGTGCAACAACAACAAATCAACAAATGAACAATAGCAAATCCGACAGCGATTGCGAGGAAACACAGCAACAACAACAATTTAAACTTGCCTAATAGTCACTTATTAGTTGACAGCGGCAAAGTGGGTGCCCCACAGCGCCGCAGACAGTATGGCAGCGTGGCTGCGTGAGTGCGTTTGTGCGTGTGTGCGTATATGTGTGAGTGTTTGTTGGCATGACGCTGCCGCAAGTCACTTGTTACTATATGAATAAGTGTGCATTTGCCGCTTAGTGCTTGTAATTGTAAAATATACAAACGCATTGCTGGTGCCACCTTCAGCCTCGCGACACCGTGGCTGTAGTTGTTGTTGCTATTGTTGCTGTAGTCATTGTCATTGTTGCTCACTATTTGCATTCGCGCTAATGCCAAATGTAAGCAGCATTAACAAGGATTTAGTTTTGCTAAGATGTCGCTCTAACCTGCCGCGCCGCCCTAACCCGCATATGCTGCCACCCACTCTCTGCCGCGTTGTTACTAGCACGTGCTTGTCTGTGTGTGTCGGTTTGTTGTTATTAGCGCCGCTCAGCCATTTGCTCGCTGCCTTATCCACGCCACTTCGTGTGTTGTGTTTATCGCCACTTTGCCGATTAAGCAGCTGTTGTTGTTGACTATGTGCGCGTTGTTGTTGTTGTCGGCTGCCATCGCACGGATCTAAATTAAACGCAGCCTCAGCCGCAGGTCTTCGTTCTCACAGTAAACTTTTAATTCCCGTAAAATACTTTAAACTTGTCGCATCGCATCTTTCCCACACCACACCCCACCCTTCGGCCCCACCTACCTTATTAGTCGCGGCGTTAACCGAATTGGTTGCGTTCAACCGCACGCCCGCATCTTGTCGCCGCACTTCGTTTGTCCCATGCGAGTATCCGCTTTTAAGAACAATGTTCGCTCGCTCTCCCACTGTCGCGCTCTGCCGCTCTCGCATTAAGCGTCTAAACGGCGAATCAACAGCTCTGAATATGAAGCGTTTATTTACACTATTTTCCGTTGTTTTTGATGTCTAAGTAAGCGTATTAATTTAATTACATTCAACAAATTATAACAGTACACTTGCAACAAAATGTTTTCATTTGCGCTCACTGTTATTGTTGTGTGTGTGTGTAAGCTTGTGCTGGTTGCGCTACCCCCCGCTGTCGTTTACCCGTATATATCATCCTTCCACTCGCCAGTATCAAAGTAATGAGCGCGTAATTAAAGCTTAGTTGCTGAAGTTGCACTGATACTTCTAAACTACCGTTACTTACTTTGGAAGTTCATAAAGTGAATTGTCGCACGGATCAAAATAAACCTTTTTCCGCTTTTATATTAAATTTTAAGAGATGATATTATGTAGAACAAGGGTTGTTATTTAAGTACATCAAGTGTCATTGCTATTGTTGTATTGACAAGACTTCTTCGATTTCAATCAAGCTTCATGCTGACTAGATATGAGTAACCCATTTAGATTTTGAATATGTTTTCTCCTTTTTACAATAAAATTGGAAAATAGATTTTTGGCAACGCTGAGTAGTATTAAAATCAAGAACATTGATTACATTGAAAATAAATGAAAGACAATGATATAATTGATTTGATTATTGAAAGAAAATCTATTGTCAAAGATTACCCCAAGACCTTTGATATCAGTTACACATTTTAGGACGCAAGTCCGAAGTAATTACAAAGGAGATTTGTTAACAGTCATCTAAATACAGAAAAAGCTGCGATTTCAAGCACCAATCATAAAAACTATCAATACCACACTGAAGTTTAATAACATCTTCGGAGTTCTTGAATGTTGTGAAAATATTTATGTTACCTGCATATAGGAAACATTTAGCAAAAAACAAACAACAGAAAATGTCGTTGATAAACAGCACAAAGAGAATAGGACCTGAAACGCTCCCTTGTGGCACTTCCGATGATGCAATGAAAGAGTCGGATAACACGCCATCGACAATAACAACACAATATCTATTGTGCAAATATGAATTGATCCACTGCAAGAAGACAGAGTGAAAACCTAAAGAGAATAATTTTTTAATTACAATATTGTGTGAAACTTTATCAAAGGCTTTAGAAAAATGTATGCAAACGCAATCTACTTGAAATCCAGCGGAGAAGGCAGATAAAAACCACTAAATTTGGCACTAGAAGAGGGACCAGAGAAAAGCCCGTGCTGATTGACGTTAATAATTGACTTAACTGCAAAGAAAAACTTATTTTTAACAGAACACTCAACAATTTCGAAAATGGTTGAGAGTTTAGAATTAGGTCTATAATTGTAAACAATATCCTTTCCTTTAAGGATAAGGGTAATACGAGGTGTGTTCAAAAAGTATCTCGAATCGTAACTGACAGTTTTCTTCGATTGCAGGGGCGTAGTGCATCATCAGTTCTTGCCACAGGGAAGAACGGTCAATAAGGAATATTACCTGCAAGTTATGCGCAATTTGCGCAAAGCAGTCCGCCAGAAACGCCCGGCCTATCAAAAAAATTGCACCACGATAACGCCCCTGCTCACACATCGTTGCTTGTGCGCGACTTATTGGCCAAAAACAACACACTAATGATGCCGCAGCCACCGTATTCCCCAGATCTGGCCCCCTGTGACTTTTTCTTGTTCCCTAAACTGAAGAGGCCCATGAAAGGACGACGTTACGCTTCTCTTGACGAGATAAAGACGGCATCAAAGGAGGAGCAGAAGAAGATAAAAAAAAATAATTTTGAAGTGCTAGGAAGATTGGAAAAACAACACAAGGCACAAGTTTATAATATCTCATGGGGATTACTTTGAAGGGGACAAAATAGATATTAATGAATAAATAAATAATTATTGAAAAAACACAAAATTCGCGATACTTTTTGAACACACCTCAGAAATGTCAATTTCCAATCTGAATTTTGATTTCATAGAACAAAAGTGCCGTAAGGTTTTCGTTTTATTGTCCTCAGATTATATCCTTAACCAAAAAAGTGCAAAAGTTTAGAGAAAATACAAGTTCGATATATTTGCAGCCTCTTTAAATATGTAGTTTTTAGAGAAGAAAGGGAGAAAGAGAAGTTTCAGTCCAGATCCTGAAGCACTTATGTTCCAACGAGCTGTTACCATTCGGTTTTGTGTTATTTGAGAATATATCTCCTTCTCTGCAAATTCGTTACCTGTTATAAAAGTGGCCACTGAAAAAAAAAGCCCTAACTGGGAAAGTTTGAGACAAGGCAGGATTTTGATATCAGATAAATTCTACGAAGTGCATGTTCGGAATAATTCTACAAAGTCGAGGGAATGATCGGACGAGTACTAACCTACTTAAGTACAATCCAATAAAATGGGGTTAAGATTGACATTATTTACATACATTTTTGGTATCAAGTAATATGGTTCATATTGTTCCATAATCCGATGAAATCTATACTTTCGGGTTACATGTTGTTAAGGAAAAAATATATATGATATCTAGTGAAAGTAGATCCATTATTTTTCCCTTAGATAACGACTTAGTAATTTGTAACTCAAATTGTATACGAGGTATGACAATTAAGTAATGAGACTGATTCCATAAAAACCGTATATTTGAAAATTATTCTACAACTCTGCCATCCCCTTCAAAGTAGTCCCATTGGGCAGCTATACAACGATTCCAGTGCGTTTTCCATGTTTCGTTACATTTCTGGAATGCTTCGACTGGGACGTACGCGAGTACCCTCGTCTCGGCCGCCTGGATGTCCGTAATCGACTCAAAATGGGTTCCTTTGACCACTGATTTTGTTGTAGGAAACCAAAAAAAGTCACAGGGTGACATGTCGGGCGAATAAGGCGGCTGTTGCAACACGGCGATCCCTTTAGAGGCCAAATACTGGGACACACTGAGGTCGTTGTCGTGATGAAGGATCCAGTTACGAGCGATGTTGACTCGTTTTCGCAATCTTTCGAGTACTTGGCAATAGTAGACTTGATTCACATTTTTCCCCGGTGAAACGAATTCTTTGTGGACGATTCCACAGCTATCAAAAAAGGCAATAATCATCGTTTTCGCCTTCGACTTGCTCATGCGAGCTTTTTTCGGGCGGGTTTTGGCGTTTGGTTTCCGGGTCGTATTGCACTATCACCATTCACTCTTACAATTTTAGCCCAATCTGGCGCAAAATTATATCGCGACGGGTTGTTCTTGATTTCATTCTTCCATTTTCGTGACGAGCACTAGAAACACACGTCTACTCAACTTGACGCAGCAAACGAACTAACAAGCTAGAGTGATATCAATGGAGAGAGGGGGGATGCAGAAAAAAGAAAAAGGGAATTTAAATAAAATCAGTCTCATTACTTAATTGTCAAACCTTCTACAAGCGATCGTGTTACACTATATGACGTCAGAAAGACAATATTTTTTGCTAAACAAGCTTCTGAGGGGGTTTTATATTTGCTTTGCTCAGTATTGAAGGAATACACGTCAAAGTGGGATTCCAGTAAAGAGAAGATGCAGCATCTTTTACAGTTTATCTTCCACAAAGATTTCGTTTCTAAAAGGGGGGTTCTTAACCTTACACTTCTTGTACTTTAATTGCCTGTTGTATTTTAAATAAAAACCATGGTTGATTGCTATTGAACCCATTTTGTTCATGTTCAAACTGCGCATGGAAATCATCATGGGAATGCTATACAAATAGGTCTTAAAAGCTATTTGTGAGATGTGATAACGGGTTCATATATCCAGCTAATAGATAGATTATCGTGAAGTACTAGTATGGTATGACTAGGGACTAGGGAAAATTTTCGGATGCTGTGTGTTAGAGTATTGGCTCTCTTTGTGTTTCACTCCTATCTCTCTCTTCCTTTTTCTCTCTCAGTGCAATTTAAGGCTGCACTGTAATCAAATATTATACTGCTGCTTTAGAACTATCGGTTGCTAATGTTTTAAAATGAAAGTCGGCAAACTCTGTTTCGCTCTCTTATTTCTCTCCTATCTCTAAGAAGGAATTCTTTTTCTGCCTCTCTCGCCATTTTTCACTCGGTTTCTCTCGTCTCTCTGCATTTTCTTTTATCTCTTTCTCTCTTGCTGCAATTTAATCTTTTCTGCCGTAACTAAACTGCAATTTCAATAATAAGCAGCTAATTTTATTAACTTATAAGATTTTTTGCCTTAGCTTGACTCTGAAGACGCTATTGGTTTGTGTCAGCGAAATTAACCACTTCAAGAATTGTCAGCCAAGATACCCGCTGCAATGTCAGCAAGCGATTTCAAAATAAGTTCATAAGCAATTTGGAGCACTTCTGCTGAAAAACTCGTCAACTGATTGATGAAGATAATTTACTTCTTATTTTATATTACAAATTCGAAGAAATCAGCGCATACTTCTTGCGCTTTCCATGAAAACTCAGAATTAATAATTTCGCTGCTAGAAAGCCAAATTGAAACGTGCAACCGATGCAATGCCATTTGATGCCACATAAGCCGCAGCAAAATACTAGGAAATACACATTACGCAATGGAAGAAAATAATCGAAAGAAAATATAAACACTCCATCGGCAGTAAGCCGTCAATCGCGGCATTCAGAATTGCCAACGAGTGGCAACAAGCAGCGGAAAAACGGATTTTTAAGCACGCAAATGCTGAAGAGGCAAAAACCGGGTCCCCAAACTGATGCCGCATGGCTTACTCAGCAATTACCGCCGACCCTATGACACTGCAGCGCGCCCCAAAAACAGCAACAAATCGGCGTAGATTTTTAACTTTTCCTACTAACCTGTCTTGTTTGCGCAGTTCAGCCTTTTTGCGCAGGGGTCAAATGGCGACGGTGGCGGTGCAGCATTCACCAACTGTAATCTTAAATACCCACTTCACCTTTATCTTCGTACGAATGGCCTTTTAAGTGCTTTTAACGATTTCCCAACGGCAACTTTACCTGTGAACCAAGCGCATATCGCCGAATTGTGTGGGCGTGCGAATGCCGTTCGTTGCCATGGCGTGCTCACCGGCGGTTAAGTCATAAAAGAATGCGGCTGCGGTGCAGTGTTTTTGTCGCATTGCTAGTTTTTGTTGCAAATTTTCGGTTTCGCCGTGTTGGCTATTCATCAGCCCTAACGGCGCGCGCTGTGCTGTCGCCCCTTCCCTCAGCGAGCATTTACTACTTAGCCACTAGCAAGGATCAACAGTTTTCACTCTTCACTTTTGCTTGGATTGCTTTGAATTTCATTCGTCAACTAGTCGATTGTTTTTTATATTGTTGTTGCTAACTTTTTCTGTGCGCCTCTGTGTTGGCCTTGGCATAAATATTTCGAGGCATTTTCAGTTATTTCCTTACCCTTCCCACTGCGTGCTATGTCCTCTAACGGTGAATAGCAGATTTGAGCTTTTTGTCTCCATTGACATGCCCGCGGCTGTGCGAGTGCGCTGTGTGTAGCTATGCGGCTGTGTTGGCGACGCGCAATACTGCGACACTTCCACTTAGTGACACAAATTTGACAAGTACAACGTGTTGCTGTGCACCTTGCAACAAATGCCGCGTAAACAATGGCGAAAGAAATTCAAGCGAAAATATACGAAAATGGTGAAAGCAACCAACTCAAGAACCCAGGAAAGAACAACGATGCTAGAAATAGAGGCAGCGCGATGCCAACGGCGCCAGCTAAGCAAAGTAACGGGTTTTCACTTTTGCTCACTTTGACCAATTTGGACGTCTCTTTCTGCTCGGGAAGTGTGGTTGGAGTGACGAGCTCTTAATAGTCGTCATTTTTCTAAGTGAGTTTGCACAAATGCATGCGCAGTGCCACTGGAATTGCAGACAAATGTACGCCGTGCAACGAAATATGCTATTTTGTGGCGCAAATGGAAAGAGCGCTAAATGGATTTGTGTACCGAAGTTTCGCGAAAAACGTGAAAAACGAAAGCTTAGTTCTATTCTGCTGGCCTTACATTTTCGGACAGTATTCATATGGACGTGCTAAGATTGCTGGTTGCTGGTTTAATCAGCCAAAGCAGATACAGATCTTGTCCATGGCAAAATTTGAAATTATTGAAAGACATGAAAATCTGACCTCTTCTTTAAGGCACAGAACACTGTAGGTACCTTTTTCGTTCGACCATATTCTACAAAGAACCTGATGTATGGTCTTCATAAGTTGTGTCTGACCGTATTTGAATAACTCGGTCGACAATTAGCAGGCTGGAGAAGTGTTCCTTCTATAATTTCGGTGTGCCCTCACTAGATCATCTGAGGGTTATACAAGAGTATGCTCCGGTATTGAAATATTTTGTTAGTCGCCACATCTATCGTAAAATGTTCGAACATTACCCCATTGGCCGGCTTATCAAGCTCTTCATACTCACGCATTTCGGCGTCTACCTTTTTTGTATGCAAATGCGTGTCGCTTCCCATTTAACTCTCGGTATCTATCCCATCCCACACGTGTTTTGGTCGATTGTAACGTTGCGAGGTAGCCAGTATGTTTTCTCTTTACTGCGACACAGCTCTTCTCAACGTATCAGCTGTTCTTTTGCCTTTTCCAAAAACCAATGGTTTCAATTGCAGCGGTCCGCAAGGAGCTTGAAATGCCGTCCCACAGTTTTCTTATACCGAGATCCTGATTAGTTCTCTCTGAGAGCAGGAGTGCAAGAACATAATCGATCGGATTGGTGGCCTTTCGAGACAGCTGGATTGGTGAATTTTTCTATGCTAGAATCTAGTACTACAGATAATCATATTTCGAGCCTCGACGAAGTCAATCAGCTTCAATCCATTTGGGGATGTGTTATCATAGGGGCTGAATTTACGTAACGTAGTGCGTTAAAGTCGCCAAGCACTATTTTGAGGCCATAGGTGCTTTATTTACATCGTTTTCTCTTCCATCGGATTGTTACTAGGCGTAGATTCACCGGGGCGACAGAGCCTCTCTTCAACCACGAATCCCATTCTGAATTTGCGATCCTTTATATGACCGCTGTAGTAAATGCCACAAGGACCTACTAGCCCAGTCCTAAAGGATTTCTTGGACGGCGGTGATATCAGCCTTTACTCTTACGAGTACATCAATCTTCCCAATTAAGGGACAGGTCCATTCCAGGTGTATGGCCTTAAATTATAATCCTTAATGCCTTTGTCGTGGCCGTCATCAAAAGGGGAGTCTCTCATCCGATGCTGTTGTTGCCTTTTCAATGAGGACTTTTTTTTATGTGGAGAGTCTCGAACCAAGCGAACAATCCTGCGGATGGAAGTTTCGTCTTTTCTCTTTATCGCGCCTTCAAACGGATGTCGTGAGCTGCGTGAGCTATTTGTAAAATAATCGTTTTTGGCCACTTCCAAGTGATTGGCGCTCGGAGCTCTGGGAGTATTTTGGTGCTCTTCTTTCTCAAATTTGCTATTGTTGAAATATTTTCCTAAATTAGTTTTGAATCACCAAAACACCTTTCTTAACGGCACAATATTTGCTTTTACAAGCTCTCCACTGCTTACTACCTTATACCGCAATAAAACCTCACGCCTGCAGGCCTGATCTCCATTTTGTGATACTTTCCGACAATATTTTTTTCCTTTTTGCATTTGACGAATTGACGTAAACATTTTAAAGCTAAATAAGCGAGTTTAACAAAGTAGAGTGTTGAAGAGAATCGGTATAAGAGGGAGTTTGCTTTGAGTTGGGGCCGCGCGAGATGCCTTGCGGTCGAAAATTGACAATTCACTTCGTCATTTATTTGTGTTTAGCATGCTGTGCCAGCCACTCCCTAAAAATCTCTACTGTAGAGTGCTTTCGCTTAAATCCGCTATGGCTTAAGCGTTTGTAGAGCTGGCTGTCAGCAGCAAGTGCTTTTGAAGCGCAAATAAACAAAATATCAGCGAGTCAGCCCTTACCCTTTTCGCACGTCAAATGCAATACAACTCGCCTTAGTCGAATAAAATGCGAAAAGGAGAAAGTGACAACAACAACAACAAAGCTACCACCTTGGTGAGCCCAATCGCGCAACAACAGCGGCAGTCAGCCAACGGCGCGCTATTGCCTCTATTTGCTTTGGCACTTTTATGAATTTTTTCAACACCCTCACACCTTCACACTTACACACGCACACACACATATTGCTTTCCACAAATCTCCTCAGCAGCTGCTGAATGCTAGCCAGTATTTTGGTGGCTCTTTGATTTACTTATTTATGCCTTGCTTTAAGCGTTTGTTTATATATAACTGTGTGTATGGATGTGTGTGTTGGTGTTTGTTCGCTCTGTGCTTGCACAGTTTTATCACCTCTCGTTTTGCTGTCTATCGCAGGTATTACATGGAGCGCAAGATCTTCCAACACCTGCTGGAATTGAAGTCCCTGCAAATACGCTCCACCAAACTGAACGAAGCCGTGCTGGTGAAGCGCGCCGTTGACGATTACCACAAATCATGTGCCGCGCTGGGTGGTGAGACGGGCACACGCTTGCGGCGCTATCCATTCAGCGAGTACACATTCAAGAATTTCGAGTTGTTCCTCTACGAGACACTGAAGGCACTGCAGAAGCCGGGCACCTATAATTTCCAGAACATCAACGAGGTTTACGAGGAGGTAAGCATTTACATGCAAATACATACAAGTGTATATATGTATATATATATATATATATGTGTGTTTGTGTGCGTATTATGATTGACATGTGTTGAAAGTGAGCTTCCGGCTGAAAGTTATTGAAAATTATGCATACTTTATATGCGTAGCACTCGAAGCGGCGCGAAAAGTGGAGTGCGAAATGTAATAAATTAAATTTTTATTTGCATACTTTTAGGCGGAACGCCGTTTGAGTCCCGATTACAACGCTTACGAGAAGGCGCTACAGTGCACCACCAAGACCCACCGCTGCCTGCACGCTGCCCACGCCTACACCGGCATACCGTGCGCCGCTTACAGTGAGTATTTTACCACAATGTCCGTAGTATATACAAATTTATACAAATATTTATATATCGGGTGATTTTTTTGAGGTTAGGATTTTCATGCATTAGTATTTGACAGATCACGTGGGATTTCAGACATGGTGTCAAAGAGAAAGATGCTCAGTATGCTTTGACATTTCATCATGAATAGACTTACTAACGAGCAACGCTTGCAAATCATTGAATTTTATTACCAAAATCAGTGTTCGGTTCGAAATGTTTTTTATCGACAAATTTTGTTCAGCGATGAGGCTCATTTCTGGTTGAATGGCTACGTAAATAAGCAAAATTGCCGCATTTGGGGTGAAGAGCAACCAGAAGCCGTTCAAGAACTGCCCATGCATCCCGAAAAATGCACTGTTTGGTGTGGTTTGTACGCTGGTGGAATCATTGGACCGTATTTTTTCAAAGATGCTGTTGGACGCAACGTTACGGTGAATGGCGATCGCTATCGTTCGATGCTAACAAACTTTTTGTTGCCAAAAATGGAAGAACTGAACTTGGTTGACATGTGGTTTCAACAAGATGGCGCTACATGCCACACAGCTCGCGATTCTATGGCCATTTTGAGGGAAAACTTCGGACAACAATTCATCTCAAGAAATGGACCCATAAGTTGGCCACCAAGATCATGCGATTTAACGCCTTTAGACTATTTTTTGTGGGGCTACGTCAAGTCTAAAGTCTACAGAAATAAGCCAGCAACTATTCCAGCTTTGGAAGACAACATTTCCGAAGAAATTCGGGCTATTCCGGCCGAAATGCTCGAAAAAGTTGCCCAAAATTGGACTTTCCGAATGGACCACCTAAGACGCAGCCGCGGTCAACATTTAAATGAAATTATCTTCAAAAAGTAAATGTCATGAACCAATCTAACGTTTCAAATAAAGAACCGATGAGATTTTGCAAATTTTATGCGTTTTTTTTTTTTAAAAAGTTATCAAGCTCTTAAAAAATCACCCTATATATACACACATATATACATATGTATGTGCGGTCGTACGTTTGTGTGCGTGCGTTTATTCGCACTTGCAGTTATATTTGAGTTCTTTGCTGAGGGTTTTATAGGCTGTAAAATCGAATAGCAAATTCGTATGCAGATGCTGCTATTAATCTAAAACTAAAGGGTTGCCAGATGGTCGATAAACCGCGCGTAAAGTGTAACTTCGCTTCCATAGATATTTATGTATTTGATAGCATATTCGCTGTTGATTACAAGCTGTCAATACTTGTTTGAGCTCATAAATAATTTACTTGCTTTTCTCGATATGATTTGAGGGGAAGCATTTACATAGTTTTCACACGCTTTTCTCTGCTAGAGGTCATACTTGATTATAGTGTGACATCTCGTATGGTTAACCATAGAAATAATTAAGAGTTGTGGTATCTGCGTATTGTTTTGGATATGGATAGACATATAGCCACTTAAGAAGGAAGGGTCTAGAAGAATATATAAATTAGTAGTCAAGTTATCGCTGGTGGTGCCTTTCTGCAGCAATTTTTACATTCAAAGGGTAAATCAAAAATATTTAATTATTTCTAAATTGGACTGTCCTTCGAGTAGTGCAAATGCTTCAAGGACAGTATAGAGTTCGTAGAAGACATATCTCTTTCTGGTCGACCTTCAATGAAAATATTTAAAAAGTGAGGGCTATAGTGATTGCAAATCGTCAGGCTTGTGTTAGAGATATGGCAAGAGAGCATCTCTCGCGTATCGGTTTGAATAACTTTGGTGGACAGTTTGGGTATGAAACGGGTTCGACTCGTCCCGGTTAAACTGATTTTTTTTTTTTCAAAAAAAGTACCCTAAACAGGTCTGTGTGTATATGTTTAATGGTGCGAATTCGAATCCTACAATCATGGAGAGCATTTTAACTGCCGTTGAGAAATGGGTTTATGAGATTGAAGAGTCAGCAATCATGGGAATGGAAGAAAAGCACTAGCTGTAACCAAGAAACCACGACAAAGCTGCTCAAAACCAGCTCATTATTTTTTTCAATATTCGTTGTTTGGTGCATTTTGGATTTGTACCGTAGAGACAGAAGTCAATAAGGAGTTCTATTTGGCCATATTGAGGCGTTTGCGTGAAAAAAATCCGTCGAAAACAGATGAATACCATCGATGAATCACCATATTCACCAGATTGGCTCCATGTGTTTTTTTGTTTGTTCTCCAAATGGAAACTGCCGCTCCATGGAACCCGTTTTGAGTCAATCGAAGAGATAAAACAAAGTTCGCTGAAGGTGTTGAAGGCCATTCCCAAAAAGTGTTTATGAAAAGTGGAATGGAAAAATCGTTTGCATCGGACGGCGGCAAAATAAATATTGATGAACAATTGAATTTTGCGTTTTATCATCATCAGTTGTTGACAATAAAATGTAGAATCATTCGTTCGACCAGGCTGAAGCAGCTCATAATGGATGATTCTTTCCATCACTACACTTGGTTTTTTTGTACATTATCGTCATATTTGATCCACTTTTCGTCTTCTCTTTCCATTCGCTTCAGAATTGGTTGGATTTGTTTTCATTTTAGCAAAGAATCGCAGATGTAAATTCGGTCCATTAAATTTTTCACAGACAATTCATAAGGTGCCCAAACATCGAGCTTCTTTTTCTAGTCAACCTTTTTTAAATAGTTCAAAACCGATGTCATGACTGCTTATGTGACGGTTTAAGAATTAGACGGGTACGAAACATTAACTTCATTTCTGAGACTTGCTTTGGAGTCTTGAGTTCATCGTTTTATTTTTAATTGATGATCTTTATATTTTTTTATATACCCTGAGCTAGATCAAGTATTCAATGAAATGAAATTTTAAAATAAATAAAAAAAGTTTCAAACCACTTTAATTTGAGATCCAAACAAATTTAAGAAAACCCCAAACATTTTACAAACGCTGCTCAGCTTCATGAAGCTTCCTGCTTGCGTAGAAAAATATAAGAGAAATACGTTTTTGCTGAATGAAAAGCGAGTTAATTATGTGTTTGGCGCTAAAATAAAAGCGCCGCAAAGAAAAAGGACATAACCGTATTTTTTAGCTTCTCAGTGGCTGCCACTTTAAAGTTGGTCCAAAACAAATTTATCACCATTTTATTTTGTGGCTTGTTATTATGCTTATCATATTTGAAAACAAAAACAGCTTCAAAATGTCCAACGACCATTTTAAATATTCATTTTATACACGCAGCTTTATACTGTAACTGTATATATGTATGTATCTGTATGTATAGCATATCCTTTTTGTTTAATTTCGCAAGCAAACTTAGTTAGACAAAGCGGTTGAGCTTGACAAGCTTCTAATCGGGCCGCTTACACAAAATAAAGTCGAGAACATAACTCCTTTGAGCGCAGCTGAAGCAAGCGGCTGAGGACGAGCACAAAACCGGGCGACAAAAGCCCGACAACGTCGGTGTGAGAGGCCATGCGGCGGAAGGAAGCAAGGAGCGGCAGCAGAAAGGTTAAAGGGCCAGCAGCAGGGAAAAGTGACTCATTAAGCGAGAATTAAAATTTAAATAGAATGCAGGTGACAGAAGACACAAGCGATGTGCTGCGGATGAGACCTAAACAACAGCAACAACAGCAGCAGCGAGTTGGATTTGATGGAAGGCGGAAAGTCTTGAATGACAGGCGTTTGCTTTAGATTAAGTTGATGAAGAAGCAAAGAAGAGAGCGAACGAGGAAATTAGTTTGCAAAGATTGGATGAAAGTGCTGGGGCTAAGGACAGCGGGGAGTAGACACTTTTGAGCTGCTAAAGTCAGTTTGCTGTGCAGGTTAAGCAGCCAGTTGCCGCACCTGCAGTGACTTTGAGGCTTTTTTGCCTTTACTTCGTCTTTCGTCTTCCGCGTGTTGTGCGCCGCACTATAGGCATTGTTTGGCGCCCTTTGCAAAGACAGTCAACGGCTGTGGCGGTTAGTTATTAGCGTGCTCTAGGTGTGATAGTCGCACTTGGCATTTGGGGCTTAACGAAACGGTAAAGGTATGTTCGTAGACTGTGGTCGCACTTTGTAGGCTCGTCCAGCTGCGACACCTAATGATCTGTTTGTTTGTCACAGAGCACACCGCCTGTAACCGCAAACCAGTTGACTTTGCCTACACGTGCGCGACAATAAAAAATTTCTAATTATAAGAAGATGTTTATTATTAACCAGAAGATTTTCGCGTTCTTCGCATGTACATACATATATATAATAGAGTGTGGGTTTGAAAGGGTTAGCAGAGCACGACATGAACGAAGAGGTGTAAGAAAATGAGTCCACTTGGAAATTGCTCCTGCGTGGATGAAATACTTGTATTAAAGAATTAAGAAATTGTGTTTTTGCATTTTTCAGGTATAAAAACATTTATAGGAGGTCCCCTGAAAATGTATTGTTGAGAGCACGACCGCTTTCTTTTACTAAAGCATATACAAGAATAAAGGCAGAATCCGTCTTATTTGTTTTTCTTTTTCTTTTTTGGCGTAGATACCGCTTATGAGGTTATAGCGTAGTAAACAACAGCGCTCCAGTCGTTTTTTATTTTCGCTGTTTGGTGCCAATTCGAGTTACCAAGTGTAACCAGGTCCTTTTCTACCTGCTTTCAAACGGAGTGGAGGTCTTTCTCTTCTTCTGCTTCCACCAGCGGGTACAGAATCGAAAACTTTCAAAGCGGGAGTGTTCTTCTTCATTTGGACAACATGACCTAGCAATGCAGCCACTGTCTCTCGTCTTGTCAATGTCGCCTTTTATCTCGTACATCTGATCATTCCATCGACTGAGGGACTCGCTAAACTTTTCTCTTACTCGGAACTTAGTATCTGAGACAAAGTTTCTCAGAATGATCCGTATAACATTTCCGGCATATTTCCCGATTTTGTACAAAAAAAAAATTAATCCGCTCTCATATACATATACTTTTCAGTACATTAATATGCTATATTTATTTGCCAGAATTCGTACATCTCAAATCGTCTCATTAAATTTACCATTTTATCCAGATCGGCCAGTTACTGCTTTTAGCCCACGGCCTGCTGGTTAAAACGTAACGTCATTTTGCGTGTCTTCTTGGTGTGCCACTTCACGCATACTGCGCCATTTGTCATTTACCGTTGTGTCTTCTGCATCCGTCCACCCAATTGGCTGATAGAACCAACACCACTAGACGCATACACGAACGATACACGAACGTACTACTTATATTTGAACTCATTCCCTCAATCTCCTTTTCATGTATTCCGCTTTCTCTCCAAGTTAAGTTTAAAAATTCGCCGTTACTCGCATTTAAATGTCACTTTTGCTTCGCATTTTATTTATTTTATTTTACTTTATTTGTTGCTTTACTTTCATTTCGTCGTTGTCACTGTCGCTGCTTTGGCTGTGCTCTCCTTTCCGGTCGTTTTCTTTCACTTTTGCAAATCCATTGTTGCCATTTTAGCTGACTGTTGTTGTTGTTGCGTTTGTTATTGTTGTCGTCGTCGCTGTTTTCGTTGTTTTAATGTGCTGGCCCACAGCGCCCGCGAATGATACAATATTTCAGTGCGTCCCCCCGGGGAGCCCGAAATGCAACTCTGGTGGAACTTTTATTATAATTTTCTTTTGTAAACTTTTTTCTTTGATTTCCAACACAGTCGCTCTGAGTCTGCTTCTTCCTCTGTGGAGATCTTCGCCGCCATTGTTGTACTGCTGCATTTTCGTAACGGAAATATCTTAGCGATTTTCGGTTTCATGCGTGTGTGGGTGTATGTATGCGTTCATGTGTGTGCGTTGCACATTCCTTACAATTTTGTGTAAACCCATTAGAAGTGTTGTTGTTGTTGCTGTTGTTTCAATATTCAGTTCATGCAATGGTCTGACGTTGCACTGTTGCTTTGCTGACAGTGTCCACATAACGGAGAAGTGGTGAATGAGCAACTGCTGGCAGTAATGCGGCGTGCTTCGACCCACATACACTCATACAATCACACACACATGTATGTATATAAATGCGTAGCAATATGAGCGGCGACAATCAGCAAATGCAATTTATTTTGGTTAAGTAACAGAAAATAACGAAAATACAAAAACAACAACAACACAATACCCGAAATTCTTAGCGCGAATAATGTGAATGTAAACATGAAACTGATTTCTGTTGTGTAACATACATTTGGTTGCATACACCCACGCATACATACACCCGAGCAGCCACAAAGCGAAGCAGCTCGTCCAGAGCTGGACATTGCAAGAGTTGTCATGAAGCGCGCTGAAGTTTTGCTTCTGCCGAAATGCAATAAAGTTTGTCAGCAGCTGACAAAAGCTTAAGTCATTGAAGTATGTGATTTATCTGTCTGCTTCAGCAAAGTTCCTGGAGAGGGTTCTCATGTCCAATAAAGCACAGTTTTCTCAATACTTTTGTGCCTTTGAAGATTTTTTTCCAAAGATGTGTCTTTGGAGTTGGAGAATTTTTGATTTTTAAGTTCCTCCTTTTCAGAAATCAGGTCCTTAACGGAAGTATTTTTTCGAATATATTAAATTTATAAAAAACCTATATAAAAGATTGTGTTTCAACTCACCAGGACTTCGTGTAATGCCTTCTCTGTAATAGCCGTGGTAAAGATTGATACAATTTCGAACCTTAGGAACTTGAAATTTTCTTGTGCATATAGGAAAAACTTAATATCACAATTTCAATCAATTCAACACAGTCCTTTATTGGTCAGATGACTTTTCATTAAAAACTACTATTATAGGTTTTTTGTTAATACATGCCTTGAAGTTTTATATAGTGAGAGAACTGGACATACGAGTACTTGTTCATCAGCAGTGATTACTGACAAATTGAAGGCTATAATCAGGCTCAGCGACTATGTGTTCTTGCATAGCTTCAGACATAGACAATATAAAATCTTCGAAGATTTGGACTCCAACTCTGGTTATTGATATTACTGTCGCGCCGAGTCAACAACTAGTATATGATTTACTACCTAGAGACTATCATCGGTATTCTGCTTGTCACTATTGTCTCTCTAAATAGAGTCACTAAATTACGATTGTGACAATTAGAGCCATGAGAAAATCGTGACAAGCAGAATACCGATATATAACTAAGGCAGATCTGCTGGAGGCAGAGAACGTTGAATTTTTGCATAAAAAGTTGAAAGCACATCGAAAAAGTTAGTGAAAATGTGTTGTCGTGAGCTCTCTATCATTTCTGATCTGAGATCCAAACCTCTAAAGCTTTATCATAAAGTAATAAGTAGCCACGACATTTATAATCCGAAATGAAACGCGAGAAACTCTAAAAGTATATATAAATATAAATAAGAACAGCGTGACGAGCTGAGTGGTTCATGTCCGTCTGTCCGTCCGTTTTTCTGTATATATGCGAACTAGTCTCTCAGTCTCTCGATCCGAAATTTGAGCACGTCCGTTTCCCCACGAGAAGTTGCATTTGTTGGAATCGCCGATATCGGACCATGATTGCATACAAATAAACTCACCTGTCAAAATTCATGTAAGAAGTCTTTTGTAAAGGGTAATGCATTTCGAGGTTTCATACTTTCTTAAAGAAAAAACATGGAAATTTCAAATTTAATGAGGAATGCTCGAAATAACATTCTTTGGCGATTTTTGGATAAAATGACAGATCTTGAATCTCTTCACGTTGCTCTTCGTACCAAATGCGGCAATTTTGCTTGCTTACATATCCATTGAGACAAAAATGGTCCTCATCGCTGAACAAAATTTGACTGGAGAATGTCGGATCTCCCTGGAACTTTTCAAAAGCCCATAGAGCAAAGCAATGTCTCTTGGGAAGGTCGAGCTGCTTCATTTCTTGGACGACCTGTATTTCGTACGCTTTCAATTTAAGATCTCGCCGTAAAATGTGCCAAGTCATTCCATTCCATTCCATTGTCCGTTCCATTGTCAGTCCGAATTGCTGCTAACGGTGCCGAATTGACTCCTCCGGTCTTCGTGTACACTCTCAGCTACGGCATATTTTCTTCACTGCGTAGAGGGAGTGGTCTATTCGGTCGAGTGTTATTCAATGATAAAATTTGGGTCTCAAGACGGGTGATTATGTTGCGGAGCACCCGTTATTTGTGAAGGGTATTGTGAGCAACCGAAGATAACGTTTTTTCTTATTTTTTCATTTTTAATCTAGTTTTTTTCCTTTAAAATGTCGACATTTTTCAGTCTCCTGCTGTGTTTAACCTTCATATATTTGCGCTACGGAAGAAACCTTGGTTAAGGATCAAATATTTTGCTAAAACATTTTTCTTTTTATTTGTGTTTGTGTTGCTATTTTTCCACCCTTGTTTCTCGTTCTCGTAACAAGAATCTCGTCAAAATCAAACAACTCCTTCGCTACATTTTGGTGCTCTGACAGCTTGCGCTTGTGGAGACGGTGCCATTTTATCAGCTCGCGCTCACGGTCACTCATTAATTACTCAGCGAATTCGCCAAATGACTTAATCTTGTGTAAAATTCGTTGTAATCACTTTTTTGCACTTTAATTAGCTAAGAAATTTCTCAACTTTCTATTTATATTTGCGCGAGTTAATGCTCGACTAACAACTAACTGTTTGTTGTTTATAGACATTGTTGTTGCTGTTGTTGTTATTATTTATACATTTAACGCATTTCTTGCTTTTGCAGTACCCATGATGAACCATCACACAATGCCGAAGTTCGGTTTTGGCGCGTACAAGAAGACCGGTGTGGGGAGTTTCTATCTGCCGAAGATACTGACCAGCGGCGGTTGCGGCGGCACGGGTGGCAGTGGCGGTTGTGGTGGCGGCAAAGTTGCGCTGGAGCTATCGCATGGCAAGAGCAAACAACTTATTTCACTGCCCTCGGACAAGTTGGACAGTAATAAACGGTACTACGTCACATTCACCGTGAAGGAGTCGGGCGGCAACGGTGGCGGTGGCAGCAGTGCTGCGATGGGCGCCACAACTGCGGCAGGTTGTGGTGGTGGCAGTGCAACGGATGCCGCCGGTGTTGCAGCCGATAAACAGGCAACTGGCGGATGTTGCGGTGGCAACGATGCAACCGGAAAGTAAAACAACACAAACAATCAACCCAAACGCTTGCTGTTCGCTGTCTACTCCACTAGCCACGCACTTCCACATCAGCCGGACAAGTTAATAACAAACGGAAATCAAATGCAATAATGTCGTGTGCACTTCCGTCGCGCGCCCGCCTTGCATGTTGGTGGCCAGCAAGCGGAGCGCATTGAGTTGTAGCGAGTAAGAGAGAGGGAGGGAGAGTGCGACGGTTATTGTGTGTGTTGTGGGGGGTAACATTTCTTGCTCGTGAAAGCGCTAAACAGCGCTGCGTAAAAACTTTATTTTTTGATAGCTGCATTAACACACATATATTTGTATACATATGTATATATCAGTATACATATATATATGGAAAAATTGGAGGATATTAGCGCGCAGCACGGATTTATTGCTTCATTGGTTGCAGTTAAACTTTCGCCAGTTTTGTGCTTAGTTCTCTTTGTTTTTTGATTATTCGATGCTGTTGAAGATTGTTGTTGCTTTACAGTGAAGCATTAATACCCTACACGATTGTGTTGCAGATTGGTTACGCAATTACAATTTTCGCCAATTTTGAGTTGAGCTCTTTTCACCACTAATTTTATGGGTGATTAACAATTATATTAATATATTTTCCAATTATTACAGTTATTAAGTGAAATATTAGAAAGTCGGTTGCTGGCCGAAATGCGAGTGAACTGGTTTCGCTGAAGAATTTGTTGCTCTCGGGAAGTCAGGCAGGCAGCACGCTATAATCAAAAATATATAATTAAATAATAAATATAAATATAATTTCATATATTTTTAATATAGTTTGGACTTTCTTCGTTCAAAGTAATAAACTATGTCTGAAAAAAAAATTTTAATACTTTCATTCAAATATTTCTTTAATTTATGAATTGTCTCCTCATCTATAAATTTTTCTCAGAACACACATTCTAAATTCGTAAGTTTCATTTTGTTATAATTTTTCTGACTTCTATGAATATATACTATAGTATATACCAAAAACTACTGAAAAATATCCGCTTCGTATTTCGCTCGCACCAAATGAGTTTGTGTGTTGGTGAGTGCCGCGGCACTTTAGGGTCCAGTATGATTTTATTTAGCTCTCTCTTGCTTAGTTGCGCTTAAAAGTTGCAAAATTCTTTCAGTAACTCAGTCACTTCATTAAGAAGTTGTTGCATTGCTCGAAGGACAATGTTCTAAAAGTTTTATTTACGCAACGAAAGTAAAGCGTCTGTGTGTAGTTGCATGCGGAACTAGTTGGCGTCCGAGCGTGCCATGAGGATTTAATTTTTGAATTTTGAAAGACTGCTGTTTAGTTATTTTACTTTAATATTTTAGTCTGCTAATAACTGTTTTGTGGCCAATCAATTCTTATTTTTTATTGACGAAGCCATCACTGAGTGATTGATCACATTGTATAATTTATATACAACAGATAATTTGCTAAACTGTATTGTAGTTCATAGCTGTAACAAAGATATATAGGCTACTTTTGAATCTTCCGGGAACGCCATATATTTCTCAGATGGCTATATGATTGGTTGAATTGGGAATCCAGTCTCGCTGTAGCTACTTTCCATTCTTGTAAAATTACTCGTATTGGGCCTCAAACTTAATAATAATGAACAACTGACCAGAAATAAAACGAAGCGATAAGACAAATATTATATTGGTGTCAGTATGTTATTATTTTATTATCTGTCCTCGATTTTACAATGCTTGTGCGGTGACGAATCGAACAGATAAGTGATGTAGGTATAGGTACGAAGTAGTGACTTTGAAAAAAGGACAATAAAATGACAAAAATTTGGAAAAGTTATACAGAGGATAGTTATAAATATGATATCTCACATTTTTGTACTGAAATCGAAAATATAATTTATAAAGGTTCAGTCAATAAGAATGCTACGCTTTTGAATATAATAAAAACAGTTTGAGATATGAATGAAATTCTCAATTTTTTGAAAGTGCATTCGATGCCATTATGTATGGAACTCGATTTCTTTTGCATGGCCTCCACGGGCTCGTTTGCAAAAGGCGTGACCCTGAAACCAATTTTTCACGGTTTTCAAGCATAAATCGGCCGATACTGTTGCAATTTCTCATTCTATTTTCGTACGAAGTTCATCAATCTTGTTGGAATAGACCATAGATTTGTCATAGCCCCACAGTAAATAATCTAACGGCGTCAAATCGATTGTGACATTCGCTGTGTGGCTGGTTGGAACCACATATTGTCCAGGTCCATATCATCCAATTTTGGCGATTCTCATACACAGTAACGTGCCAATTTTGATCATCACGGAAGAAGTACGGCCAAACGACGCCGCCGACCCATAAACTGCTCCATACCCTCATTTTTTTCGGGATGCAATGGTCACCCACAGAGTACGTGTGGATTGCTGACTGACCAATAATGCATATTTTACTTATCATCGCTGAAAATAATTTTTCGATCAAAATACGGAACATTTTCAAGTTGTCCCTCAGATATTAAATTCATGAGCATACGACGATTCTGATAGTCAAGCGGCTTCAGTTCTTGCATTAATTTGACCTTGATCCAAATTTCGGTAGTAAAATTAATAATATCGACTCTTTGTTGGATCGTTTATCTTTCCATGATGAAATGGCAAATCTTATTTAAGAAAAATGTTAGAAGAATGAAACGGAAAACGTTTGCTGCCTCTGTTGGTCTACTTTTGTAGCCTCTCTATCGAGAAACCCGATATTAGCACCAATAGTATTTTGGCAAGAGAGCTGAATGCAAGCTTTGCGAACAGCGGAAAGGTGGTACGAAGGCGGTTTAAATTTTATGTAATTTTTTATGAAATTGAGTCGTATTTTTTTAGTTAGAACTATTTACGTAGACGTTGGAAATTTAAATGAAATTTGGATCAAAATGTGAATGAGGAAAGGTTGAAATCTCAATGAAAATTTTAAAGAATAAATTTTTCTGCATTCATATAAATATATAGACAGATTATTCCTTGTTTTAAACTTATCCAAGTCGGTATATTACAAATTCGGTACGAAAACAAACTTATTTGAGTCGAGCCAAATTTAAATGCCAATGCTAATAGTAAGCGCCAATCTTTTGAAGCACACTGTATTCTCTTACATTGGTAAACATTTCTCGATAAATAAATTAATATGCAAAATTTGATTATTATTTTTATTTTATACACTAAACCAGCTGAGTTTACTGCGAAAAACATTGTTTTATTTCCAATAACGGTAAATTTAGTGAAGTGGCATCGAAAGAGAACTGCAACCTGTGAAGTGCAAACAGCAAGCAAACTATTTAACAACAAAATAAATATATTTTAAAATAAAATTGCTAAACAAAAAGCAATACCGGCATGTACCTACATATATACCTTATATAAATACCTTTATAAGTATGTATATATGTGTATGTACTTGCGGCCACATGAACTGCAAATCTGGAGCAAAGATATTCTAATTAAGTGTAATAACTGCATTTTACTAATATTCATGAAGATAAAAACAAAACAAATAAAACAACAAACACTTAATTAACAAAGAAATATTCAATTGAAAAGTGCTGCTAATCGAAGTTAGCGAAGGCACACAGTTATGTTCTGTATGTATATGTAATTGTAACCTTAATGTGAATCATACTTGTAGTTAACTGTAATATTTTACAAATAAAATGGAGATAGTAAAAATTAATATCTTGACATACATGCATATAGGTGATTTTAAGGTGAAGCGGTAGAGGGTTTTAATTTTTCAGAACACATGTAAAGACACTCATATATATACATTAAGGTGTCCGTCAATTTATGTTGATTTCATTTTTTGCAAAAGTCAGCTGAAGTTTCAGCTTTTACTCTAAATAATTTTTAACTCACAGAAGCTCTATTTTTTTCATGGAAACCATTCCTGAACTATATTTCCTCTATCGTATCCTAAGCAAGTCACTCTATAGCTTGGAAGAAGTAATATTCGCATACAAAATTTCTCGCTTTACAAAAAAGGTTTTAATAATTTTTTTCTGAAAATTAGTTGTTTAGAAGTTATATGCAGTTAAAATAACACATGGAGTGTACTGAGCATAGTGCACCATGTCGTATGAGCAACATATAATATAAATATAATATAATTATAAAATTATGATAACTCTAACTCTGCATAACTTTAAAAAAGTGATTTATTTAAAAATTTTTCAAAACCGTTTTTGTAGAGCCAACTTTTTTTAATAAGATTACCACTTCCTGGAAGCTTTAGGTTTGTTTGCTTTGGCAATAAAAAATCCCATGTAATATACATATCGTCACTTACAATGCAAAATAACGTAACATCACTTTTCATAAGTTTACGGACGAAGTAAAAACGATACAATATACACCGCTCATAGTGAAAAAAATTTAGTTTTGGTTATAAAATGGTTATATATTGGTTACTATTTTGGGTGACGATATGTGATTCAGGTAAATAAATAAAGAGCTTGTTTTCTTTGGATATCTTGTTTAAAACCACAATGTCAGAAGGCGTTTGTAACAACAATAATCAACTTGGCAAATAAGGCACATCCTAATATGCGCATAGGCGGTCCCGAGCTACCCAATCGCTAGCAAATTGGACTAATGTAAATTTAAATTTTATTTAATTGTATTTTGTACTACAAATCCGATTGGGAATTTTTATTACAAACTTTTTGGGCCTGCACACATACAGACACACTGCTACTTCGAACCGATATTCCACATAAGCACACACACACACATACAAATGCCAATTTTAGATACTTCAGTGATTAAATTGCAGTGGCTTTATTTGAAATATTTCATTTGCTTTGCTACACAGCTGCACACACATACACAAAGCAGTAAATAAATAAATAAATAAAGTATTGCCAAAGCAAGTTTGCCATAATATGCTCTCAATAAGATTTATTTATATTTTTTATTTGCTGATTTTTCTTTTATTTGTTTTTAGTTTGGTATTTTTTCTAGCAACCGTTGTTGTTGTTGTGCGCACAGTCACTTTGTTTTGAGTTTTATGCAGATTTTTTTATATCTAAATTGAAATCAGAATTTATTGCCGCACGCTGGAGCTAGTGCAGCGCTGGCGGGTGCAATGTAGCCATCATAGCTGGCAATCGGGAGAAAATTTATGTTTTCAAGTTCAGACGATATTTTCAGTTCATTTTGTAATGCAACGTTGACGGCGCGCAGTAAAGTACAAAAGTCGTGAAGAATAGCGTCTGGCGAAAAAAGAAAACAACTCAACAACATAATGCGAATAATATGCAGTGCAAAGCAAAAGAGCGGGCAAGTTGTATAAAAACAGTGGACTCATGTACTTTGCAGCGGCGAAACTTGCAACTTTCAGAGACTTATGGAAGGTAAAGGACAAGAAATATGGTTTATAACACTTATACATTTGTATTTACAATTGGTTTGATATTTTTGTGCATTTTCCAGGTAACGACGCTATCAGAAGTCATCAAATTGAAAATGGCTTAAAGAAATTTGATTTTTGTTCAAAACTATGCAGTTATTTCAGCTGTTGGTCAAAAACTAACACTTATTCTATTTTTGAAAACTCTTAAATTAGGCCGTTAGTGCTTTCTGGGTCATTGTGTCCACACAAAAGATTTCCGGGACATAGAAGTTAACTTTAGGCATTGCGATCCGATTCATAATTCTTCGAAAATGATGCCGGTGAGAACATAATCGTCAATGGCGACTGTTATCGCACCATGATAAGCGATAATTTGATGACTGATTTTGAGTTCCGTGATCTCGGCGACATTTCGTTTCAACAAGACGGTGCCACTTCCCACACATCGCATCAATCCATTGATTTATTGAGAGAATACTTCGGTGAGCCAATAATTTCACGTTTGGGGCCGTTGATTGGTCAGCAAGATCGTGTGATATCACAGCGTTAGACTTCAGGTATGTGTGTGGGAACATATACTTAAATCTATGCGGACAATCTGGCATCAATTTAGGCCTGAAGCGAGACATCAAGCGTGTCATTTGTCTTTTTCCAGTCGAATTGCTGAAAGACTACAAAGTCCTTCTATGTTCTCTTTCCTATGCCACATATGATGTTAGGATTTTAAAAAATATAATAAAGCTACTTTTCTGCGTTAATTTATCCGCCGAATAAATAATCTCGAAATGAAGCATTAGCTATCCAAATAAAAGAGTTGGCAACTCTATTTGTATAATTTTTAGACCATTTTTGACAAAGTATGCATTATGTAATGAATACCACTATTATCGTGATGCATAAGCCACAAATTGTCAGTCCATAATACCGACCACGTTTTACGAAATGTGACGCATGACTCTCAAATGGTATTTCTTGTTGACAGTTTGGCCGGTCGGAAGAAATTCGGAGTACACCACACCTCGATGATAGAAGAAAACTGTCAATATAATATTGATTTTGAGCTGCTTTGCTACGATATTCGGCCGATTGATCGTCAGTTTCCAGGTCGTAAGCGTAGATCCAAGACTCATCGCCATTGCTTCACATGCTTTAACGTGACGATGTTTTTCGAAAAAATTAAGTAATTTTGAAACCAATAATGCTTTATATTTCTTAGACCCAAATGATTCTTAAAAATTATTTTCTCTAATCCTTCTGATATTCCGAGGGTGCTGATAATTGTCAAATTTCAAGTAATAATTGGCCAAGTGTTGATCATCAGTTGAAGTTGATGGCCGCTATGGATTGTGGTTTGTCGTCGACGCGTTCTCGAATAATTTCTATCAATTAAAAATACTTGCTCGCGTCAAACAACTATCACAAAAGGCCTTTTCCAACATTCTGAACATTTCGGCACCAGAAATTTGATTCTGCATACAAAATTTAATGGAATTTCTGTGTTGACTAATTGCGCTCATCATAAAAATCTAACTTATACTTAAATGCCTATTTGTCGAATTTTGTGTGTATAATTTTTTTTTCATTTGGACTAAAATTAGACTCAGTTGAAGAAAGTGGAAATGCGTTTGGCAGGGTCACAAGATTTATCTCAAACACATATAGTAAGTAGATCGTCCTAAGTAATTTAAAAATAACATTGTACTTATAAATCTATAGAGAAAAGAGGGAAGGTTGTCTGTCGGGACAAGGCTTAGTTAAGTTGGACTTCTATTTACTTAGATACGAACAAACTGATAAAGATGAACAAGACTAAAGGCATTTCCGTTTTCATATAAGCCTTCAGGAAATTGTGATAATAGTCTAAGGCTATTTTTATAAAAACAAAAACAAATCTCGTATAGATATTTCTATGTTTTTATAGTCATGTAATATTCTCAAGGCACAGGAAAGGAACTTTATCGCATTCCAAAAAGTTTTTTGCTGTTGGAAACTTTAGCGAATATTAAGAGAGCCACTAAATTTTTCTATTTACATTTTTATATTCACATTTGATTTTATAACATTTGAGATCGTTGACTTCCTTACTAGGAGCATCAAAGTCGCAATTTCACCAAATTTCAGCTTCATACTTCCGTTGGTGGATACAAAAAGAGGCACGTGTCACACGAGCTAACGCAACGTCTTTATGAATAAAGTTTTGCTGGTGAATCGCAACAAAATCGATCCATTTCTGAAGTCCATGGTTGCTCGTTATGAAAATTGGGTTATCTACGTCATCGAGAACTGAAAACTGTAAACGGTAGCCAAGCCAGGACTGACGCTCAAGAAGATCGTGCTAAATGTTTGGGGAGATTTGCAGGGAATTGTATAATATGAGCTGCTCCCTTGCGGTCAAGCCCTTGATTCGGTTTTGTACTGTTAACCTTTGGAACGTCTGAAGGAAGAAAATGTCCAGAAGCGGCCAGCTTTGATATGTCCATCAGTTTTATGCCACGTTACACAAACTGATAGTGCCTCGATGTAGTCGGGGGAATAAACCAGTTATTAGCTGTTTTGGTCTATGGCGGATAATTTTTCTGTTGGAAAATTCGTCTCAAGGAGTTTTATGCCTAGAGGCACGAGTGTTCAATGATAGTGGCTTTATAAAAATACCTTAAATTTAGCGACAAGCTATCGAACAAAACGGTTCACATTTGGTCTAAGCCTGTTCATTCTAACTATGCTAAGTAAAATTTTAAAGGAAAAATCAGTAGATTTATTTTTATCACGCATTATTTAAAATTCTCGCAATTCTTGAAGCTATTTGAAAATAAGAATGCGCACCGAGGGATAAGACAGAGTGAAGAGCAAAAATCGCCAATATCAATATAAATCTTCTTGTTGTTTTCCTCCCGGGACTAAAAAGATATTTAAATTGAACTGATATACAGTTAATATGCCAGTAAAGAAGAAGAAGAAGAATATATGAATATAAATTCTCCGAAGACTAGGCTCATTGAAACATTATTAAATTCTTCACCTGTTGCATGCATGTGAGAGTGACTAACACTAAGTTCCACAGATGAGCACAATCGCGGAAACACACACGCACACACTGGCGGCTGAGGAGTTCATATGTCAACGGTGTTGAATGCAGTGCCACGCTGACATTTGGCGCAATGTGGCCGACATAGTTTTCACTTGACACTTGTCACCGTTATTGCCGTGTGTCTGTTGCAACACGATCGCACACAGGCGCGCACGTCCGACAAGTGCAAATATAGATGTGTGTAGCGTTGTCACTGTCAAGTTAAGTTGTTTTCGGTCATGGGTTGGTGAAAGTGACAGTGCGTGTGTGTGTGTGTGCGGACTCGCATGAATCATATTTGACAGAACTGCTAAAGTTGCTATGACTGGGCCAACAGGCGAAATTACAAAAATAGCAACAAGTGGCTGGCTTAACGGTAAGCTGGCGGGCGGGGAGTGAAGCGTGGCACTGCGTAATAGTGACAGCAACAGCAATAAATTCATTAATTAAGTTACGTGCAACAATATGCAACAACAGCAACAGAAACAATGAATCGTAATCATAATGTCATAACGTTACTCAGCGCTGATATGCGCTAGTGTGTGTTTATTGCGTCACAACCACTAAAGCAACCCGATAGACCGCGCATATTATGCGCAGTACAGGGTGCCCCAAATGGTATTTTCTGGAAATATTTTACGGAATATTGAAACACTCTAAAATGCTACGTTATTTTTTTATGTTCATCGTTTTAAAAATTCCCTAAAATATTTTTTATGGAAAATGATGGTGGTTAAATGAATAAATATAATTTAATTTTAATTGTAATTTTAGTTTTAGTTTCAGATTTCAATTTTGTTTTAGTTTTAATTAAATATTTATTTTAATGTTTTGCTTTATTTTTTTAATTTTTTATTTTATTTTGTTTTATATTTTATATATAATTTGTTTATTTATTTAATTTAATTTGTTTTATTTTTTATACTTTATTTATACTTTTTTTTATTTATTTTAATTTTAATTTTAATTTTTTATTTTTATTTTTTTATGTTTTAATTTAAATTGTATATTTATTTAAATTTTTTATTAAATTTTATTTTACTTTAATTTGTATATTTATTTAAATTTTTATTTCATTTATTTTTTTATTTCATTTGTTTTATTTTTTATATATAATTTTTATTTATTTTAATTTATTATATTATTTTTTATTAATTTTTTGTTTTACTAGAATTTTAATATATATTTGAATTTTTTTATTTTATTTTATTTTATTAAATTTCAACCACCTTTTAAACGCACGTGAGTTGAGTTTGCGGTCAACCATGATACACCGTGTGCCGTTAGTGAAACATTGTGGGGGCGAGTGAGTTGAATCGGTCGACATATTACATTGACACACTGATTCACTAGCGAAATGTGCAAACGCATATTGAACGATGCAAGGACTTTGGTGCCTACGAATGCAACTCATATACACACAATGTATGTATGTGTGAGTGTGAAGCGTATATGCAATAGCTCTCAGCGCTAGCTCACTCATTCTAACTGTTGCATCAACGGCAATGCAAACAGCACTAAGTGCGTCACACAAACACACACACTCAACAAAACACTGGCAGTGCTTATAAAGGTAAACATACGGTGTCTGTGCATGTGTGTGCCGTGCTGGTGATTTCGACGTGCCTCATGCGACTGCTGCTGTTATTGTTGATTTTCACTATTGACCATTTCAAGATGACGATGACGAGAACGATGATGTGAGCCTGAAATTGAAGCCGCAACCCCAGCGCTTGTTGATTCCCAGCCCAGTAGGAGAGTAAGGCGGGAGGAGCGTGGTCCTTATAGTACCATTGTGGACAGTAACACTTTCATCACCTGACAAACGCTGCTAGTCACAAATCAAAGCGCAGCGCAGCACACGCATTCATATTCGTAATTGTACGCACTAAACGCACACACACACATACTCAGCTGAGTGCATGTATGAAAATATGTAGTAACATACTATACAAGTATATCCTCGTATATTTTTGTGTCTGCATGATGACTGGAGCATGTGCAACACTGTTGTAATATAGCACCTACCTGGGTGACCAAGCGGTATATTAATACACACAGTTACATTACGTTATAATATATATACATTTGCATATCTATTTTCTACTCCTCTGCTTTAGAGTCACTTGCTGTTGACTCCACTTTGAGTTGCAATTAATATCTAGTGTATTGTTTCTTCCAAGCCGAAGCTCCCAGAAGCTCAGTTTTTTAATAGTTTTCGCCGAGAGGTCAAAATGACCTCGGCAAAACTAAGATAATGTCTGAAGACTTCGATTAAAAATTTAAATGGGTTTGCCAAGATTACCTTTCAGGGATAAGGTAACTAGATTACTATACCGGAAACTTATTTTTGTCACTTCAGTGCTTTCAGGGGCAACATGAAGCCCGTCTAAGTGTTCATAGTTTACATATACATATGTATAAAAGGAGAGAATCTTGCCACATGTTTAGGAACTTTTACTCGAACTCCTCACAAAATAAAGAAATTGTACCACAAAATATTGAGTTAAGGATTTAAAACATTTAAAGGTGAAAAAATTATTATAAGTGAATTATCTTGTCAGATACTTTTACGAAAAGAAAAGACTTGGAACATCATAAATTGAAAACAAATTTTAGGAGGTTAGCTCCTACACACAATTACTAAGTAAGTGAAATATAGCGATATCGTCATCAGAATGAGAGTTTTGAGTAGACTTACAGCTGAAATAATTTAGGAAAAGAGTTGCTAGATGATTAAAATTTGTTTTGAATAAAATTAAAAAAACAAATCAAGTTTTGTCAGTATGCTTGTTAGATTAAATGTTTTGATTCTAGGAGAGTACATACAGTGTAGAATATTTCATTGGTGATTTATCTAAGTTTTACTTCATTCATTACTATGGCAATCTGATATCAACATGTTCTTAGACTTTGCAGTTCAAGTATGATAAGGTCTATAACCAATATTGCTAAAAATTAATGCCATTACTATATCTAAGGGCATTTCAGGTCACATCTTAGGTAACAATAAGTAAGTGAGTGTCCTGTCTTTTTGTCGCACAATAGCTACATATTATGTCTAACCAACAATCTCTTAAGAACAAAAGGGTAGCATTATATTATGTTGTAACAGAATAATTTAGTATCGAATGTCATTGATTTTTTTATAATATATAATATAATACCGCAACCACAACTATGAGATATATTTTGAACAAAAGTTTTATAACAGGTACCTGTTTAAGGGTACATAAAAGAAAGGTGACATAATTTAGCTACCTGATCACTGCATCACTTCTCTATTTGCGCTTTTTGCTACCTGCTTCCACTAAGCTAGCTAAAACCCGTCAGCTATAAAAAGAACGCCACAGGTGATTTAAAGTCATTAGCTCACGAACACTCGCTGAGAAAAGTTCAAAACGCTTCCACAAAATTAAAAGAAAAAATTCGTATATTTCTAAAAAATATGGTTGGAATTACATTGACACAAGTAGCCGAATACATCGCAATGATCACCAGCGGCAGATTTGAGAAGGTTACAGAGCTCAACCAACGAGGATTCTACAAGCGCTTCTGCGCAGCACAGGATTTTGATGAACTCATAGAAGCAGATCCTACAACCATTATTTATAACCTGATTGAAGTAACCGATTACAACGATTGGAAAATGAAAATTCAAGAAATTCAGCGTTCATCAACACCCTTGCTGGGTTCACACGCACCGGAGATATTTGTTTCGTCGTTCGAAAAGGAGAATGCCGCATTGTTTATGCTGATGGGAAACAGAATTATCGAGACTGAGGAGAGCTGCGAAGAATCATCATTCGATACAGTTAGTTCTACCGCTGAACCAACAGATTACTGCGACTGGAAAATGGGGTTTGAGGAAGTTCAGCGGTCATCGACGCCATTGTTTGCGCCTCAGGGATCAGATATTTCTATTCTGCCATACGAAATGGAGGATGTAGCTATGTTTATGCTGATGGGTCATCGGATTAATGCTAGTTTATAATATATATAAAATAATAATAATGTTTAAGAAAAATTGTAAATTTATGTATTGTATTGAACGGTGTTTGTTTATAAAACAACATAATTTTTATAGAAAATTTTAATTTGTTTGCATTTAGCGTAGATTTTTATAGGAATTATAAAATGACGACAGATGGCGCCATAGTTTTATTTGTAAAGAAAAAACAAATAAGGAGGGGTTAAGTTCGGGTATAACCGAACATACTCGTGCAACTCGAAGGATTAAAGGTAGGTAAGGCAATTCCTTCAGGTGCATAAAGGTTGTAAGTTATATGGGGTCTAGTGTAAGGTTTTGTCAGATTATGATATCTCAAGTCAACAGGAAGCTCGAAAAACTTTTTATTAAGCATATGGGGGTTATTGAGCCGATTCAACCTATTTTTGACAAACAGGCATAGTATTATTAGAAAAGGATTCTCTCCGAATTTCTATTACATATCGCACAGATTGGCCGATATTTTCAATACGAACTTCCCAATTGGAACCTTGTTCCCCATAATCGGTATCTGAGAACTTTAATAGTTATGTCAGATTCGTTCAATTTTTGGACATGACGTGGCCTACTTTAGGGGTACCACGCGGGCAAAGCTTTATCTCCATACATTCATTTGAGGTTGGTTTGAATTTTGGAAAGAAAAATATGTAATTTGAGACTGGTTTATATGGAAGTAGGCTTGGTTGTAGTCCGATTTCTTTGCGTTCGCAAAGAAATATAAAAATAATAAAATAATACTACTTAGCTGTTGTTTAAACTAAAAAATATCTTTCTGAAAACTCAGAACTACTTTAAAAGAAATTCCATTATAGTCAAATATAAAAATCTTCGAAAAATAGTAATTCTTCCAGTATTTCACTTAAAGACTTGCATTTTAAAGCGAGAGCAAGTGAAACAATTTATTGACGTCTTTGTGCAGAAACAAAAATTACAAGGCTATAATGTGACATACATACACACACATATATGTATATATACCCGCGCACATATGCATGAGTTAAAGCGTGAGCTTTACCGACAGCAGCACCGCTAACCAAGTGCCAGATCTCAGCGCTGCTGCTGCGGTGTGGAACCTGTTAACGAGCGAGGTAATCGATCGCTCTACTTTCAGACTTGCAGAGCTCTCGCTTTTGCCTCACGTTCCAGCAGGAAAGTAGCTGTTCGCTGCCACGTAGAGTAAGCTATAAGGCGCACATACGTGTGTATACATATACAGATATAGATGTGTGAATGTTTGTGCCGATGTTTGTGTCGATGTATATGTGTGTTTGTAAGGAGATAGCCTCGGTGGCGGATTAGTAAACCTATACGCTTATGGATGCTTTCACGCAAGAGGATAGAGCGGTAAAGCGGCGTTCTAAGAATCAGATAACTCACACACACAAACAAACCGCCACACATACATATTAAGGGGCACCCGTAAAGCAGAGACAAGCTGAATGAGAATGTATGAGAGCCAATGCTTAAATAGACAGCTGAGATGTTGCGTGCATGCCGACAGATTGTACACTAATGCTTATGTGTTGGTGTGCGGTGTGTGTGTGTGCCTGTGTCTGTGTCTCAGTGTGCATTGTAAATTCAACGCATTCATTGTAATCAATCTTGTGTCTGTTTCGTTCACCCTCGTCGCCACCATTTTCAACATTTTCTCAACGCTTCGTCACTGCCATTGTTGTTGTTGTTGCTATTGTATATCATTTTTGTTGCTGTGCAATGTAGTTGTTGTTATTACCTGTCTGTCTGTCCGTTCGTTGCTTCGACAGGCGTTTTGATGAAAAGCCGCCATGTGCACGTGTGTCCATGTGCGTGTAGACATGTGTGCCTATGTGTGTTTTGTAACCGAACGCCTGAGTGTATGCAACAAACGTAAATACCAATTTAGCACTTTCTTCGCTTGCGCCATTGTTTATTGCTTTGCCTGAGCGCCAGCAAAACACTGCTTTCCCGCCACGAGCAATCGATTGAAAGCCCTAATCGAGCCGAACAAACGAAGAACGAACACACGAACGAACGACACAACATAACGAAAGGAATCGAATGATGCACCAGGGCAGTCAATGCGAAAACCACAATTGCAAGCATGGCAGCATTGCGGGCGTCTTCCTCGCCAGCATATTTAGTACGAAAATGATAAATTTTTACTTCTTCTTTCATCGTTTATTCATCTCAGGCCGGAGGCGCTCTCATGAACGCGCTTCAACTGCTGCTGTGCTACTAATGTATTTGTTAGTGTGCGTGTGTATGTGTGTGTGTGTGTGTGGGGAAGTTTGTTTGCATTGCTACGTGACTGAATGGAAGCACTTCAATGCAACTTGATGGTTAGATAATTGAGCGCCATTGTGACGGATAATATGAATGCTGGAGTGGAATATGCTCGGTGAAGACTGTAAAAATTCAATAAATAAATAAAATTGATATAATTTCATTTTGTGTTGCGCACACATACAAGTAGTTCGACTTCTTACACGCCGCGCAGGTGGCAATATTTTTCACGTAAAAGCAACTTTACAACTCTCAGCAATTTAATT
Source organism: Bactrocera dorsalis (assembly GCF_023373825.1). Classification (NCBI taxonomy): domain Eukaryota; kingdom Metazoa; phylum Arthropoda; class Insecta; order Diptera; family Tephritidae; genus Bactrocera; species Bactrocera dorsalis. Next base: position 14,650,397 of record NC_064304.1, on the reverse strand, counting down.
TAATGATGCGTTGTTCGCGGAATATAAAATGGAAATTTTCAATGCGGAATTAAGGTAGTTTTAGGGCATATATTATGCTGGGTACTCCAATTTTGAGTTTTGAGTTTGAGCTACAATGAAATGTGCATTTATTATAAAAAGTCTAGTGATATAGTGCTGATTTCGGCACGAAAGTTTGCCTAAAGCTCGTTACTGTTTCGAGTATTGCTGCAGTATACTTCAAATAAACCCATAAAAGAGATCCTTTGTTACCGAAGGGGGGTATATGGATACACTGTAAGTCTCACTTTCAGTTAACTCACCAATGAGGATAGTGTATCAGCCGTATCCTTGAACTCTTTGCACCTTTTATGGAAACAAGTCCAAGTCAATTTTCAAAATACGCCGCAAGGTCTTTTTATGGTCTCCAATGTCTTGAGTGCGACTAACGATATGACAGTTAAGGTCTCGCTTCCTTTGAATGATTCAATCAGATCATTTGAGAGTTCTAGTCGTTAGTGTAGTGTTTGTTTACGATTGTCCCCTTGCCGGAACACAATGAAATTTGAAACTAAAGAAGTATATTGCATCCATTGGCGTTTCTTGAACTGAGGAAAAACTACATGTTCCTCGTAATTTAATTCAAATCACTATTGTCGTCTCTAAAATAGGCTGTTGAGCCAATATAAGCAAGCCAACGCTTAGTCCAATTTCCATCTGTTATATGTCTTGGCTGGAAAGGTCGTGCAAAATGAAGTTAGAGATTCTAAGAATGAGCAATGAAAAGAAATTTTTCGTTGATTTTTTTTTTTAAACAGCTTACATTGGTTTACGTTTGCCATTGCGTATACGTAATATTTTAAATTTTTTCTATGTGAAGTACGAAGGCTGTATTTTGGATATGACATTCTTGATAGATATTTCGTTTTGTCTCTGTTAACCAACATACACATTGATAAACTCATTTTGTTGAACAAAAGAAGTATACAAAAACACCTTGATGGTTTTTCCAAGCGGTACTTTTCGGTTTATCGGAATTAAAGTAGACAATGAGCCATTCGGTTGTAACTTTCTACAGCATGAAACGAAACTGCGGATGCCATTCAACATCTTTGAAGTGTAACTTTAAGAGGTAATTTAACTGAGATTTTTCTTACATATTAATAGCTTTGATATAGTATGTAGTTCGAAGTATATGGTATAAATGTGACAAAAAAAACTTCCGCGTTTCTTTTACGTAACCTTCTCAACATTTTTTACACATATGTATACTTTTCATTATTCAACTGAATGTTTGATTTGCCTTATAGACATTGTGTTGCTCAACTTTTTCATGTCCTTAAGCTGCAACCTTCTTAGACTTCCTTAATCGATCCTTTCTAATTTCTGATGAAACATATACGAGAACTCCTCCTCCTCAGCGCGCCATTGCATTGTTTTTAATGCATTTGGCTTAACGTGGCGCTCAGCCTTGAAAATAAGTTCGAACTTAATGTATCGAAGCTGAAAGGAAAATTAATTACATTCATTGCGTACATATTATCACCTCGATAGCAGATTTGTTGCTGGTCTTCCACGTAGTCATTGAAGTGCAATGTAAGAAAAGTTCAAAAATGTTACGTATACGCCGTGTTGCCGATTGCATTAAAAGTGCCTTTTAGTAGAGCATTGAGTTGTTGTAATGCAAAGTTCTAGTGTTGCTGATTTAATGTTATTTTCTTCTCTTTCGTGCAGCAGAGTGCATAAGGAAGCCAAGCTGGCGTTTAAACTTATTTCGAAAGACTTACAATTAAATAAATAATAATTATTACAGAATATTAGTGTTCAAGGCTTATCCAATTAACTTAAGACGGTAGTAATCACAATATTTGTATCATGTTGCTTCAACAGAACTTATTCTTGCTTTTAAACTTCTTCATCTACTAATTTATTTGTGAGCGGTGCGTATACGTAACATTTTTTCTGAGTTACTTACAATGCCCAAGAGTGTCGCTAAACAATAAATATATAAAAATTTATCTTGGTATATGCTTTATTTCTTTTTCACCTTTTTATGATTAGTTTTATAGCTGTCAGCATAGATTCACTTCACACTTGCAAAATATTGATAAAAATGCATTACTTACTAATTGCTTTTTTTTTAATTCAATTGTGGTTAATCAGATAATGCTCAGAATCCTTAACAGTCATATATTCATCTCGAATTTAGTTTTATAACTTTGGCGCATTTCGAAGTATTTCAATTTGAATATATATGCAATTAAAACACGCTCAAATAGTCGGCAGATCACGCATAATCAAGGTAGATCAGATAAGCGTGTCATCTACAGCTTTAGATTTGACTCCGCAAAGTTGATGGCAAATGAAAATTTCAAGCCAGCAGTCCCCAGATTATTGACGAGCTTGGGCGAATACTCAATAGATCATTGGAATGCATGGTAGGTTCGCCTCAGCGCAGTGCATCATGGGTAACACTAAATGACTTGCCATCTTCACGGCTTTGTAGCACACCTATGGGCCATTGACTCGTGACCAATATGGAGTACGTATTGGCATTTGGTTGAAGGGGGGACACTTAGCAGAAATGGCGGGAGACTATTCTTGCTTTGGCCTCATTAATAATATACCCATGGAACCATAAGTGGGGAAGCTGTAAATAACTAAAATGAGCGTGGATGGACGTAAACGTTCTTTGAAGCGACAGAGGTCTCCTTTTACAAGAGGCCACGGACAGATGCGGCATCAACATTTAGTTAAATCGCCCAACTTGAACGCTTCATTGAACTTGAATTATTATTTAGAAAAAAAGCGTGTTTGTTTGTTTTGACTGCGCATTCAAACCATATTTCAAACATCTTGCTGTTTTTCTTGAAGACAACGAAATTTGTCCAAAAAAGGTTGGCAAAAAATAGTAAGACTTTTTTTTTTTAAATTCGCTGTAAAACTTATTCGTCGAAATACCTTTTTATAGGTCAGTGTGACTGTCAGTGACATCTATGCCAAATCTCACATAAAAATTTCTGCTGCTGAAATATTCAGAATGTTAATAAAGGCCTTTGATGATAATCTTTTGTTGCGAGCAAGTGTTTTGGAATGGTACAAATTATTCAAAGAGGATCGAGAACGCGTTGACGACGAACCGTGTTCAGGCTCAAAGTTATTTTTAAAGTTTTGCACATGCGAGATGCATCGGGCAATTGCTTACAGGCAGAATATCAAAGATTTCGTATCCAAAAAATTTTCGGATGATGTTTAAATATATTACTATAAACTTCAGAAATTTCGCTTTAATCACTTATTTCTTTCTCTCCCAAAATAATCATAAAAAAAATTGATTTTTTGAAGTTTCTAAAGCAAGCTCTTCCTTAAAGCTATTGCGGAAATCGTCTTCAGCAACTGTTTCGAGGATGGGAAAAACATTGCCATAGGTTTATTGGGACCAAGAGGGATGACTTTGAAGTGAAAGATATAGATTTGGAAGAATAAATAAAGAATTTTAAAATTATGTATAAAGTTTTACTGTATTTTACTCATAGTTATATTTGAATAAATTATAGTTAAATATAAATTTGGGTTCTCAAGATCAAGATTATAGCTTAGAGTTTCAATTAAATTAGGTAATTTATTTCCATAGTTTTCTACAAATATTTACATTGCCAAAAAAGCCAGAGACCAATTTTTCACACTTCATCAAATTTTGTTAAGTAAAATATGCTTTCACTCATAATTTTTTTATGACTTATAAAAATGTATTACATACTCGTACTTACCGCTTTTTCCGACTTTACCAAATTGCCTGCTAATGGCGTGCCTTTGGAGGTTATGTACGACTTTACAGGTAAAAATGAAAAATCCAAATTTAATTCGTTTCATAATTATAATTATTTTTGTATTTATTTGTTTTTGCTTTTGTTTTGTTTTGCTTTTTGTTGTTTTTTTCTTGTTCTCGCAAATACTTTTAGTCTTCGTTAATTTAATTTCATTATACTTTTATTACTATTATTATTTGGTTGTATGAATGAATGCTCAATTAGTATATGCGCTTACAAATACATACATATGAGTTGCTGCCGTTATGTGTGTGTGTGTTGTTGTTGAGTGATGGTGAGTGTGTGAATATTGGTAAATGTACTATGCATTATCGAAAGTCTATATTTTTATATGCTTGTAAACATGTATGTTTGTGTGTGTGTGTGTGTGAAAGCGTGCGCCTGACTGTGCAACAAGCGCATGCAACACACGCTGCTCATGAAATGTGCATAATTTTCCATGATGTTTTATTAATTATAAGTTTCGCCATTACGTACGACTAATATTTACTGGCCTCCATTACTATTTACTTTTTCCGCTGCAAACGCTCAGATATGCCCGTACATGCATTGCTGTGGGTATGTGTGTGTGTGTGTGCAGTTTTGTTGTGAGTTTTTAATTGCGATTTCGGTAATTATTTATAACACACTCATTAGTAATGATGCACTTTTAATTACACAACTAATGACCAACTGAATGCGGTAACAAAAAATTACTGTTCGCCTGTATGTGTTTGTGTGCGTGTGTGCGTATTGAGCGCATTACAATAAAAATTAAGAACAATAAATAAAACCGCTTGTAGTCAGCGCAAATATGCGAGTTACGAGTATGTGTTACAGTTAGCTTTGTGTGCACGCGCAAATTGAAATTGGAATAATAAACGCAGCAATCTGGCAGCACTAAAAAATGCCAATGCGTTATTGCATTATTTTTGCATGGTATGCGCTATTTAAATATGTGTGTTATTGAGGCTGGAAAAATGCGAAAAATGCGCAGAATGCAAAATTCAGCGATAACCGTTATTTGTGTGCCTGCGATTTTGCATTGTTCGAAATCGGAATGAAGAAGTTATAAGGAATGCTGGCATGCAGAGTTCCTGCTGAGTTTATTGTTGTAATTAAATGTTTTTTTTTTTTCGTTTTTGTTGCATCTGTTGGTCACTTTGCTGTTGTTGAGTTTTGGTTTACCGCTATGCATGTTTTTTGCAATTTTTTAAATTTGTTCAATATTTTTTTTTATTTTTTTAATTAATTTTTTGTGTTATTTTTTTCAGTACACTTGTTTTTGCATCCTATTTCTCTGTGTGTATGCGTGAATGTATGTATATGTATGTATTTGTGTATTTGTTTATGCCTTTATATGTAGCTATTGCATTGCCTTGGCTGTAAATTCAATCGTATCATTTATTAATAACATTTATACATTTACATTATTTTTTTCCAGTGTATTCTCAATGCATTTAACTTAATTTACATTTTTTAAATTTTTTTTTTATTTACTCGTTTCTCAACAGCTGCAGTATAAACATATATATAATATTTTTTTATAATTTTGAATATTTTGTTTTTTTTTATAATAGTTTTTATTTTTAGCTATTTAAATTTTTATATTCTTTTATTTTTATTTTTAATTATTATTATTTTATTTTTTTAATTTCTATTTTTTTATTTTTTATTTTAATTTATTTTATTTTTATTTTTTAATTTTATATATTTTTAAATTTTTAATTTAATTTTTTTTTATTTTAAATTTTTTTAATTTTTTTTAAAGACTTTTTAACTAAATCTTAAAGTTTTTTTAGCAGCTTTTGGCGACAGCTGCGCTTCAGTGCAGCTTTTTGTTGTTGTTTTACTATTTGCTAATTTTCTTTAAACTTTATACAAGAATGTCGTTTGTTTGTTTTTGCTGTTGTTTTCATATGCTTCAGTGTTTATTATTATTTTTAATTGAATGCTGTTTACTTTTGAAGAGAAGAAATTACAGTTAGCAAAAATGTGTGAGTTTCCAACGGTTTGTTTTTATTGTTTAAACTGCAGCTTTGCTTGCATGCGTAGGTGTGTGTGTGTGTTTGAGTATACGAAGTTATGTATGTGTATATGTATGTCTATGTCCATTAGTTAGCATACATTGAATTAAACACTAAATGCCACTAACACTGTTGTTTTTGTTGTTGTTGCAATTGCATTTATTTTCGAACTTTATTATTTTACATACAATTTTAAATATATTTTTTAAGTCTTATTTCATTTTTTTTGTTTTTGTTTTTTTTTTTATATTTTGTTTTCTTTTGTATTTGGTTTATTTCTTTTTAATGTTTTCTCTCCATTTTCTCTGTTTATTTTGCTCTTTATTAGACATTTGCATTTACCTTGTTAAACTTAAATTAAATTCCTTTTGATTTCCATCAGCTACACTAGTCAAACTTAACCAAACTTAACTTATACATATGTATATGTATGTATCTATGTTTATATGTATTTATATGTATATATGCTCTAGATATATTTGTCTAATCGCTATAAAATGAAGTAATTTACAAATGATTTTGATTACTCTCTTTGTCTGTTTGATCAGTGAATTTATTCATTTGATTTTCGTTTTTATTTTTTGTTGTTGTTTTTACAGTGCTAACTTTACTTTTTAACATTTCGGTTTGGGTTATGATGAAGTAGAATATATACATATGCATGTGTGTATGATTTTTTCGTTTGTAAACGCGCTTTATGTACATTTTTTTCATAGTTAGCTTTGGAAACTAACGTTATTTGTAGTTGTAGTTGTATTGTGGGCGCACTATCGCTTAAGAGGCTTATTCCTATAGCAAATCAAGTTTAAGATTTGTAAGTTTAAAAGTAGTTTGGTTAATGCAATTTTGGCAGACACGTGTAAGTACTTGGTTGTCTAGTGGGAACTGCGGTTATTCGCTTAAAATCATTTACAGTTGGCAATTAATATTACAAACAGAGTGCGGCCGCTTTCTATTCGCTCGATGTTAACTTTAAATCTGGCTTGAGCTGTTTTTTTCTAAGCTATCATAATAGAAGTAAAATTAAAATTTATGGCACTGATCTTATGTAGAAATATAGGAATAACTAATTAGTACTTATAATAACAACTACGTAATTAAGCTTAAACATTACTTGTTAATAAAATCGTATTGAAACAAAAATGAACTTAAAATTACATTTTTTGTTTGTAATATCATGAGCTTCTAAAACCTGCTGAAACTGTTAATAGTTATGGCTACAGACATCAAACGATCAAAACCATGAACCATGCATTGATCGAAAAACGATCAGAATGCGTCAAAAGACACGACAAAGTAATTTTGTACCTCGACAATGCACACAAAGCAAAATTGGTTCAGGATACAATCAAAGTATTTGGCTTAGAGCTGCAACCCGACGTATTCATCAGACTTGGCCCCTTCCCATTATCATTTGTTTTTATCGATGGAACACGCAGAAGTGGAAAATTTTGTGTGTGATTGGTTTGTTGCAAAGACGAACTGGTATCCACAAATTGTTAAAAATGTGTAAAAAGTAATGGTGAATGCTTTGAATAAATTTTTACTTTCCCATTCAAAAATAGTGTTCCATTTTTGCAACAAAACGCTCATTTCATGCCGGTATACTTTGTGTACTACCACTTAACCGCCAATGAAAATTATTTTTTAAAACAGCTAATATTACTTTGCTGAAGATTAGAAAAATTGGTATTAATTGTACTGCAATTTTTTTTGAGGTGGGTCCACCTAACCTTTACCCCAACATGCATAAAAAGTTATTAGCAAAAATACCCAGAAAGTGCAGGGAAATATTTTTCGAATATCAAACCATGACCTACCGTAGTTATTAGTCCTAACCACTACTTAACTCAAACAACTTACTTGCTTAATAATCTATACGCCTAATTAATAATGTGTAAAACTCATAAGATTGTTTTTGAAAGAAAAATTATTGAATTTCAAATTTTGTTATAAAGATAACCGCCATTATAGCAGCTTATTGACCAGAAGTCGAAGATAACAGTTTAATAAGATTTTAAGATTGCTCCAATACTTATGGGTTTCTTGTACAGAATGTACATTGCATCTTGTAATTTCGTGAGAGAGTAATACCATTTATACTTATGTATATTAACTAATTGAACATATAGAGTATACAATGGAAAGCTTTCCAGCATGGCTCCTACTCAAATTTGGTATGCCAAAGTTTATAGCCCTTTCCCACATGAGTTAATTTTTATTGGCTTTTGCTCATTGAAAGCGCTAAAATCGATTTACCATACAAAATAAAAACCTAATTTTACAACATCAAATCTTAATCGAATTGAAATCAAGTCAAAACTCGAATGCAACTCTGTGGGTTGTTGTCCATGCTATAAATTTAACTGTCTGTAACTTTACGGGTTCTTGTCCAGGCCGTAAACTTGCATGTGTGCATTTGATAAAATAGCAATCAGCTGATGAGTTTTAGTAATTAGAAAAAATACAAAACGAGAACACAAGCAAACGTGACAGCTGACTTGTTTCTTCATTTTAAGTTTAATGTACATACTAAATTATTTTGACTGTGCGAAAGCACTATTAAATACATTAAATTTCTCACTGTAATTTCAATGTAAAAAAAATCTCTTCTAAATGTGGCCCACAGTTTAATAATATTGAGTGTGAGCTGAATATGTACCAATTAGTATATCCCAATGCTTCAGGCAGAGCATTTGAGGTGCGCCTTCAAATCTCTTCACTATTTTTCGCCTTCATACATTTGAAAAAAAATCTTAAAGTTTATTTGACTTTCTAAGTGAATTTCCACAAACTTCGGTAGAATTTCGGGCTATACTTTATTTCCTTAAAAACTCCATTAATAGCCAGCATGCCGCACTCTGTTACCAATTGCCTGTTGTATTGTGTTATATAATTATCAAAAATAAACCTAAACATACCCAGAATGTGTGTATGGCTGTGTGATGCTCATATATTATTTATATTTTCTTAAATTCATTAGCAACATAATCCCGAAAATCATTATCGTTAAAACAACTTAAGCAATAAGCAAACTTAGGCTGTGCACACGTGGCGACCAGAGTATAATTGAGTGAGCGTCCAACTTTAGAAACCGAATATAAATTTAGCAAAGAGAGCTGTTGTCATATTTTGCTCTTTTCAATTTACTCTGTTTGCCGAATTTCAAGCTTGCTTTAACTTCGAAATATGATTTGAGCGATAATGACTTCTAGAGTTACTTGTTTTCTTTGTGTGTACTCATATGCTAAATATTTACAAATTTTATAGACACTATTTTTGTATTTTTGTTTTAATTTTTGTTTCTTTATAATACTCTCAACTTATGCTAACTATGCTCTCTTAATTGGACTAAAACTTAAATTTAAATATTTTAACTATAATAACTTTACGCTAGATTTGTTTTATAAAAAAATTCGAGCTGCAATCTTAGAACATACCAAACTGAAATTCCTTAAAATGCATTGTTTCACATTGTTTTTGTTGTTGTTGTTGAGTTTTTAACTTCACTGCGGCGGCTAGTTGTTTACTTTAGCATTGGATCCATCGTCGTGAATTCCATTTCGCCGCGTGGCAAAATCAAGTCGGGGTCTGTAATGTAGACTGGCGTTGCAATAAAAGAAAACACACCACAGTTGCAAATATTTGAGTTTTTTTTTGTTGTTGAGTGTGGTCATACATTGGTGGCAAGCGTGGAGTTCGTGGAAAGGAATGTGGTGTATATATCGGGATTAGAAAATTAAATTGTGCGTGTATGGTGGTGTGGTGCAGAGGTAGAGTAGAACAAAGCGAAAGCGCGAATTAAAGTGAGTTGAAAAAAGAGTTGAATTATTAGTATTTTAAATACATATACATATGTTTATTTTTATATATTGTATAAAATAAGTGGTGCAGTTAGTGTAGTGTTTAAAACATGTATGGTAAGTTCAAGAAGCCAACTTGTTTTGATATGAGAATGAAGCATATAAGACGAAAATTCACATACGTTTTATGGCAAATAATTATAGCAAAATGTTTGTTCCATAAACCTTTTAAAGAAAATAATTATAGCATTAAAAATATTCCATAATGTTTCCATAGCAAATTTTTATAGCATAAAGTTTTTATAGCAAACTCCATCAAGTTTCTATAGCAAATGATTATAGAAAAACGTTTACTCCATACAGTTTTTATAGATAATAATTATTGAAAAATATTTACTCCACAATGTTTTATAGCAAGGGATTTATTCAATCATATTTTTAAAGCCAAATACTTATGCCATAATTTTTATAGCAAATTCTTCAAATGAAACATTTATTCTACGCTATTTTCATAGCCAATATTACAGCAAAACATGTACTTTATTATGTTTTGTAGCAAAATATTCATGCCATAATATTTTTATGGCTAAATATTTAATTCTAAAATTACTATGGCATTCATAATAATAGCAATGTTTTGTTAGCAAATAATTATAGCAAATTTTTTTGTGTTTTAAAATTTTCAAACTAAATAATTATAGCAAATTTTTCTGTCTCAAAACTTTCAGACTAAACAATTATAGCAAATTATTTATCCTATATATTTTTAGCGCTGTTAGTTGTGAGTTACATAGCACTATCTCATTCCACTTTTATAGCAAATCATTTGACTAACTTCCGTACTAAGTGTAAAACGTCATGTGATCGCTTCTTCAAAATTAATTTTTTATTATTGCACACCTAATATGTCAAAACAAATTGACTTCTTCAAATATAAGTAATAAAATAATTAGCAGAATGTTTCTGTGGTCTTAATAAATGTCACAAATTTACAACTAAAAGCAGACAACACATAAAAAGCTTTAGCAAATGAGAAATAAAAATGCATAAACAGCAAAAAAGCCAAACTGAAAATTTGCAAAATTACGCAGTGCCATTAGAAGCCATTTCAAAGGCATGCTGTAGTAATTAAAGCGAAAGGTGCTAAAGCTGCGAGAAATCACTGAAAAACACGCAAAAGTGCCGCTTGCCGAGAATCACTGCTCAGCGCTGACATGCGATCTGCTAAGTGCCGCCTTGACCCCTGAGCCCATAAGAGTACACTAGAACACTCACAAACCAACACATATACATATATGAGCATGTATTTATGGATACATGAGTGCGTGTATGTGTAATATGGCATGAGAGATATACATATGTATGTAGTTTTTATTATTTGATTTTCACTCGACGTCGCCATTATGTTTTGAGTTTATTTCATTTTTATATCGTTTTATTATGTGCGGCGCTATTGCTTTAGATTTGCTTACACTTTGCTTTTACTTCTACGGAACTGTCAGCGCCAACTCCCCGACGCGGCACTTACTCATACTTGCAACATTTTTATGCGACGCAACAAGCGTGCAACGTGCGGCAACATACATTTACTCGTATGACACACCATACGTACGTGTGTGTGTGTTTTACTCCTCTTGCAGCATACGACTGCTCTGGGCAATCGCTCGCATTCGGCTTTATGCCGTTAACTTTCAGCTTTTATATAGCTCCGTTATTTCTGTACATTTTATTGTTATTGCACTTTATATGAGAGTGCGTCGCAGTTGTGTTGCTTGCTATATGGCGTCTTACGGTCATAAAGATACACACACACACATATATATACATGTATGCGTGCACACACAGAGTGCTCCCTTAGTGAAGCTCATGCGGTTTGCCATCACGCTGATAGCATGTCGAATATTGATGTTGTTATAGTTGTTGCTGCAGTTGAGTGTGTCAAATCGCGTTGATAGAAGTGTTGCATAAATGCGAAAAAAAGAATCTCACAAAAGCGAAATAAAGAGAAAATATACCACACTTGCCATAATACAGTGCTCATGCAGCCACACACTCATATATGTATATGATTGTATAGTATGTATATATAGTATTCATGTGAAATCGTAACGCACGAACCATCAGCCACAACCAAATCACCGACTTCATCATTTCGATTACATTCAGTTCGTGCAAGTAAACCTGCTTGTAAAGGCGGAAATTACGCATTGCGCACACACACATTCATACTTTCAATACACATACATGCACTTACATATACATGTTTATACATAAATAAAAACCGTGTAACTCACAGCAGCGGCGACATGAAGAGTATCGCAGAAGCTGATTTCGATTCGGCCACCTAGGAGGGAAGGCGAAGCTTTAAATGCATTTTGGTGCTTTAAGTGCTGCTGCTTGGGGCAGCTTAAGCATTGAAGTTGCAGCAAAAAATCATTTCATTTTTCAACTTACTAACTGAAGGCATTAGAATGTAAGTCTGAAGTATCCACATGTGTAATGAAAGTCGATTCAGCACACCAGCTTATCAGGTGGCGCAGACCAAATAATTTCAGATTTTGTGTTTTTGCTGAAACGTTTTTGTATCGATGAAGTGGCAAAGAAATGGTTTGGAAAAATAGGAAATTGGATTTTTTTTGTTTAGTGAAAAGTGAGAAGAAATTTGAAAAAAAATTTTCTTCTGCATGAATATAAAAAGATTTAAATAGTTTTGAATTCATAATGATAAAGAAATGAGAGAGAGAAAGATTATTCGACTTTATTCACTGTATTTAAGGTTTCATAATATCCAATTCAAGAGACTTGCTCTTACGCAGCTATAAAATACAATTATTTAAGAAACTTCTTTCAGTTATAAGGTGAACAAAAAAGTTCCATTACATTTTGCGTGCGAAATTCAGAATGTTGGAAAAAAATCAACAATCAACATCAACTGATGATCAACACATCAATAAAACAAAGAAATTTGGGCTTCAGAATCGACGATTAACAGTCAAAGATCTTACTGGCATCGCTGAAATATCGATTGGATCAATTGTTCTTAAGAAAAGTGAAAGCACGATTGGTTCTAAAATCAGTTAAGTTTGTTGAAAAACGGCGTCGAGTTAATGTCTGTGAAATAATGTTTTCTGACTACTAGAAAGTCATGAAACGTATTGTTACTGTCGATGATTCTACGCTTACAACCCGGAAACAGACAACCAGATCAATCGACCAAATATCGTGAGCTGAAGCCGAAAAGCTGGTCAAAAATCAAGGTTATGTCAATAAGGAATACTATTTGAATGTTATGCGTTGTTTGAGCGAAGCTATTCGTAAAAAGAATCCGGAATTATGTGTTGGCCTGATTGAGCTCCATGTGACTTCTGGCTATTCGGCAAACTAAACGATTGTTCCGGGGAAACCGTTTGAGTCAATTGAAATTGACTTTAACAACTTTTCCGAGGATTAGAAGAATCGTTGGTACTACATAGCCATCGGGAAGAAATAGGCTAGGCTATCAGAACTCAGTTCTCTACTTGCACTCATAATAAGCTCCTCCGACTTCGGCAAGGTTCAAATCTAAAAAATTCTCTGCTACAAAATATTGTGCCTAAAATGACTTACGTTGGAGATAAATTGAGGATGCTAATTGAACTAAAGGGCTACGCTTGAGGAGGCTACTAGTCAAAAACTATTTTAATAATCGAAAAAAGTACATTTTCTTAACTTTGCACTTGATATGCCACATTAAATGAAGTAAAGACAAGTATACTATCGAACAGCACTGAAAAATGTGACTTAAAATGAGATTTCGGAAAAAAATCTTACCGTGAAGACCTTAAGCTTTGTGCTCAAAAAGAATAACCAAAATATCACTCAGCACTCAAAACAATAGAGAAAGCTATTGATGGATAAAGATTAATTGAGATTTGAGTTATCGAATTTTATTTATCGAAAAAAGCGTTTTTATTTTTAAATTTCGCACTAGATATGCCCCTTAATGACTTCTTGTTAGACGTGAAGACAAGTGTGTTATCGAACAATATTGAAAAATGTGACAAAAATGAGGTTTTCGTGAAGACTCTAATTTCTGATATGATCTCAAAAAGAATCAAAAAATACAGTCAAACCAATGTTGTAGGATTTTTACGAATAAACATTCCATTATTTTTTTATAAATATTTTTAGGTAATATTTTTTTCCCTCTTAAGATGAGATCAATTTGATTTCAAGGCTTTGTATGAAGACTCGAAATGCACAAAGTATAAATCAAGTGTCAATTATGCTTTAGAAATATCAGAAGGACATTTACAGTACAGAAGCGATATTAAAATATTGCGAAATATTAAAAAAAAAAATCATATTTGTTTTAAAACTAAGTTCAATTATATACAATTAAGCCTCAGTTAATATAGTTAAACACTCAATATTGTCCGACTAGATTTTTCAAGCAAATTAATTTAATAAATATAAGTAAATTCGTAACTTATAACACGCAGTAATGTGCCCTTCTCAAAATAATTTTTAACGGAAAAAATACTCACTTTGAAAGCGAAAATAACTTCAAAGCGACGCGATAGTTGCGTAACATAATGCGCCGTCATATAGTAACACCTTTGTAAGTGGCAAAGGTCATTACTCTAATGAGCTGCGCGTTAATAGTGAGCGCTGCGCTCAAAGGTCCGACAATATTATGGCATTTGACACGCAGCAAAAACAAGGATATTTTGTTACAAAGCAAAGCAAAAATTTCACAAAAACAAAAACTAAGTTATAAAAAAATATACAAAGGCATAAACTAAAGTCACATTGTGCAACTTGAGTGCTTTACGCAAGCTTTCATTGCAGCCGACGCTTCACTTGACAGGTGAGAGTTTGTGTAAAGCTGTCATTTTTTCTCAATTAATTTGACTTGATTGACGTAGCAAAGGCAATTTTTAAACAAACAAAGTATAAATGACGATGACGAGAAGAAATAGTGGAGTTGAGAAAACAATCAATTGCCTGCTAATGGCGCACACAAACGTATACACATGGCGCTCATATCTCATACGCAGCGATGTTGCGTATACGCACTGACTGTCATGTGTTGCATTATGTGTTTTGATACAGATACACCTATATTTGTGTGCTTATGTGTTTAAGCTTATAAAATGCCACACCACTTCTCAAATTGGCTCCTGCCACCCAGCTGCTCACAGTTATTTGCGTATTTAATGCCAATATTTACACTTGCGGCTGCCTAATGGGCCGCCCATCTATTACCGGCTGCCCACCTCTCTGAGCGCACGTCAGCTCGTATGCAAATAATACCTGTGAGTATTTTTACTTCTCATGCGCAAGAAATACAAGAAGTATTAAAAATTGAAAAACTGAAAAGCGAATGTTGATTTTATTTGATTTTAATTACACTCCTATTAGTTTTCATGCATTTTTTTCTGTGCACATTTTAGTAACCACAGCAGCTTACGATCGAGCTTTACATGTTGTATGCATTCTTTGTGATTTTAGGGCAAAAAAATATGTATATATTCAAGCAAAAGGAACGAATGCACTCTCAGCAAATCTAATCATTGCGGAAAATTGAGAAATAAAAGTAATAATTGGAAATAGAAACTAGAAAATGCTTACTCCAAACACACTTGCTTACACGTGCGTACATGTGTGTGTGCTAATCTCCTGTTGTATTTGCAACATGTGTTGGCAAAATCTTCAATTTACATATGTCAAATCACAGCGTTATAAACAGCTGTTGCTTTCACTTCGAGGAATTAAAAAATATTTTCAACAAATTTACCTCGCATATGGCTCAATTTCACACACTTCTCAAAAAATGCCGTAACCAATATGCAATTTGTTGTAACTATTTGCCAAATAACCAATTAAGAAAAACCGAGTATGCACACAAGTGAGTTGAAGCAATGAAAATTGAATAAAATTTACTATGTGTTATGTAACATATATTTTGAGTCAATAGCAAGAAATTAAAACTATATTGCAAGTTTCAATTTTCTAGCATAATCGAATTGGAGCCTGCTTTATTGCTTTATAGCTATATATATAGTATATATACATATTTTTTTCGAAATTGTACAGCTGAAGTTAAGATTAAGAGGAAAGTGACGGAGAAATGTAAATATTATATATCACAGTAAAGCGTTATAAAATAGTTTTCGTCGAAAGAAGGATTATATTGTATTTGGTTACGTATACGCCATGTTGGTCATGAAAGTTGTTTTCTTAGTTTCTGCATGTTTCGCATTTATAGGTACACACGAGTCATTTAATAAATGAATAAAGCGATACACATACCATGTACATATATTCATGCATATGTGCAGCTTCGAAAGTCGTCAGGGCATACCTGGTGTAACAGCGGAATTTTTGACAATAAAAGTAAATATATGTAATATACACAATTTTTTTCACAAGTTTTACAGTGTCTTCTTTAAATACTTATAAGCATACCGTTACAACTTTAAAACACTTGACATACTTAGCAAAGTTTTTATTGTCAAAAATCGTCATTTTTACCCTGTTACACCAGGTATGCCTCTGAAGACTTATGAAGGTATATCTGATGGCGCCCAAAAAGGTCTTTCACCGCAGAAATTATTCTTAGCTTTTCCGTGCATGAAACCAAATAAAAAGTTCTCTGATAGAACATACTCTTCTCCGCGGAAAGATCTATGGCCAAAAAATATATCAGGAATTGGGGAATTATACAAAGAGTTAAATTTCGTCCAAAATTTTGTTCAATTTTGGCTTGGTTACTTGTAGGTTGTTCTTTGAAACACTATATGCAGAATATGCAAGAAAAATTTTTAAGCGATCTGATCATTTGTTTTGGAGTAACCATCCAATCAAAATTGAAAAATGTAGTTCGGAGTAAAGTGGGTTTAGAGCTTATTGAACCAGAGGGCATCACTTTAGAAGACTGAAACTCAAAAACTATTTGAGAAATCCATTTTAATTTTAAATACATTATTTTTAAAGGTACAACGTTACGAACTATGAGAAAAAACGATTTTTGACTAGTTTTGACGAGATTTTAATTTTTTGACGTTTCAAGAGACTACTGTGTGATTTATTTTAGTATTTATATTGAAACCTTTTGAGATACAGAAAACTTTTACCAAAACGTTTCAATGGATGAAACAAGTTTATGGCGAAGATTGCCTATCCCGTAGCAGAGTGCACCAGTGGTTTCAATGTTTTCAAAGTGGTCTTGAGGACATAAATAAGCCAATCAAAATCCGTGATCACCGGAAATTCCATTGAAACTATGCGTGAATTCATCAAAAATCAGCCGAAATCATCATTGTAATTCATGGAAATGGAATTGAACATCTCCAAGACATCGTTTTATCGCAGTGCACGGTTCCGCACAGATTGACTGACGATCAAAAATTTCTCAGAATCCATCGACGCTTGTGACGGATTATTTGACTAAAAATCACATTTTAGCCATTAATCACTCCTCGTATTCACCTGATATGGCACCGTGCGACTTCTTCCTTTTCGGAAAAATGCATTTGCCAATGAAAGGAAAGCGTTATGCAGACGTAGAGGCTATTCAATAGGCTTGCACCAACGGCCAACGAGCTAAAACACTCGTTTGACATACTTTTGGACTATACAAAAAGCTGTATTAAAGCAGAAGAACACTGTTTTGAATAAAATAAATTGATTTTGCTGAAAAAAACCATTTGTTTTTTTTCCTGTTTACTTTGGAACACACCTCGTAGACTCCAAAAGAGGCTTCAAAAATAATCTAATAAAAGTTCTGCTACGACTCATTTCTTAAAAGCGCTTAATTTGTTAGTTCAATGGAAGGAAATGGAAATGGAGGAAAAACGTGAAAGGCGACAAATCCGCTATAGCTAATTTGCTTTCAAAATGAAATTAATTATACTAGAAATGTCAAGAAGAATTAGCCACTGAGCATTTTGAATATTTTATAATCAACTTCCTATAATTTCAAAGCAGATGATATGAGAAAGAAGTCCACACCTCAGCCAACCACCTTTTAATTTTTGAGACAACAGTGAGCTAAAGCGGTCCACATTACCGACCGGTACGAAATGACGGCTTTGAATCTCAACCCAATTAAAGTCCAAACATTCACGTCTTTTATTCTTCACCAACCAGTCAAGCCATTGGAGGCTGTACAAATACTTCCAAGACCTTTCTTCTATTATAACACAACTGAAATCTTGTGGAAAGAACAACTTAGCTGTTGGTAGCGCTCTAAGTGGCAATTAAAGACACGTGTATTACATAAATACTGCAAAAAGCTGCTAAACTTGTTCAAAAAAAAAAGAATTTTTTTCTCCGTTAAAGTAACGGTAACTAGTCGAATTCCACGAGTACTCTGGCAATCAGTAAAGTTGAAGGAATTACGAGAGACCGAAAAGTCAGAACAAATGCAGAAATAAAAGTGCATAAGGAGATGAATTAAATGATTGGAAAGTCGTAAAATTGTGCAACTGTATGTTGGTATGTATGTGTGTGTGTGAGAATATATCGACCTACGACAAAGCACAACCAAAGAAGCGGGCATAGGTCTGTCAGGTTTGAATTTATTAATTAGACAAGTTGTTGTTTTTTTGACTACTGTAAGTATGAGTGCTTGTAAGTCTGCCTGTCTGTCTGTCATTTTGTGTGTATGTGAGTTTGCATGTGTTTGTGTGTGTGTGCTAAGTGATAGTCGAATTGTACAAACTCAAACATCACTGCAGCTCTGATAAATCAGTAATTTCTGTTGCCTTCCATTCAGTGGCGCCATGATTTTGTTGCCCCTGCCGCCGCACGGCATGCACAGGTAGGGGGGATAACGCTTCGAGCGGCTGACAGCTGCAACACCCGAGCACTGCTTGCACTTGCCGCTTGTGCTGCCGGTGCCATCGCTTGCTGTGACTGTGAAATTGTTGCTACTGCCGGCATTGTTGGTGCAATCAAGCAGAGGTATTAAGAAGTCGCCTACGAGAAAATTGTTTTTGTTGTTTTCTTTTTTGCTTTTTGTGAGAAAAAAGTTGGAATAATTTTCTATGGGGGAAATTTGAAGATTTTCTGTTGTGACTACTACCAGCGGTAAGGTAAGAAGAGGAAGTTGGAAAAAGATGAGTACAAAATCGAATCGCTTGAATAACATTTTTGATTACACAGGGAGATAGTAGGAGTTAGAAAAGAAATTGAGATAGAGAGTGAGTGAGAGAAGAAACATAAGGTTTAACAAACGCTATGGCAGCACTAACTAATTGCTGGACTAACTAAGAGGGATATGTACGTAACAAGAACGAACAATAATTACTCAACCTACGCAACTTCTCAAATTTTTCGGAAAAGTATGTATGTATGTATGTAAAAGAAATTTCTAAATACTTGGTTCATCTAAAAGTTCAGTAAGTACTTTTGGCTTAATTGTAATATTCGAATTACACAGCTGCTCATATCGGCTTTCAGTGTATGTATACATGGTAAAATGTGTATTGGGTGGCTGGTGATTGTATTTTATTTACACAACGGTGCAACACTAAGTCAATGTTCAATGATGGCTGTAATGTAATTGTAAGTATTCGCATTGCTTATTTTGTGACTAAAGTGAGCGAAAGATACAAAGTCGGCATATGAACTGTTCTTTGATTGAATTACTACAGAAATTGTCTCCTACTTGTACTAAAATTATGTGAGCTTTTATCTTTCACATAGCTATGTCAAAGCTTTGGTTGACAATAGACTTTTGCTTTCTCAAATGCCATAAAATCAAAAGATTCAGAAAATGTATGTATACATGTATGTATAAAGTACACTGTTTGCTCTAAAACAGAGCTTGACAATATAGAAAAAAAAACCAAAAAAAAAGAACAAGAAACGCGTCAACTTCGGGTACACCGAAGCTGTCATACTCCTCGCAAATAAAGAAATTTCAATATAATAATTTAAATGAGTTCGTTTAGATTCTATTACAGCTAAAATATATAGCGGAAAGTTTCTTTAGATATTTTAACATTGACTTAGATAGTAATCCATGCAAGTTAAATTTTGTGAAGATTGAAAGAATTTTGACTTGACTTTGAGTGCTCAGTTTGTATGGCAGCTATACTTTTTAGCGATCTGATCTGAGTAATATCTTTGGAGATCGCATTATTGCTTTAGATAATAATCCGTGATCCATCAAATAAAAAAGTTTCCCTTACAAAGACTTGATTCTATGTCAGCAGTATTGTTATATTGGGCACAATAGATCTTAGGTCGCTGTAAAATCCTCATATATTTATTTTAGGCTATCTTAGTCTGATATCTGCGGTTCCGACAATTTTTGATGTGGAAAGGATCTGTGTGAAATTTTAAGCCAATATCTGAAAAACTGAACGAATAGTGCGCGTATGTTCAGTCGGACAGACAGATGGACATGACTAAATCAGCTGAGCTCATCACATTGATTACATATACACAGCATCCGATAAACTATGGATACGAGTACACTAACTCATTTCTACTAATCTTTGAATATTTCTTCCAAATGTTCGAAAACTAAAAAGTTGCATATAAAATTAGTACATTCTGTAAGTTAGCAAGGAATAACAGTACGATTTTGCTTCGTTAGCAGAATGTAGACTTTTTGATGATCACTTGAACTTTGTACGTGATAAAAATAAATGTAACTTGACAATATTTGTGCTTAGAGTTTCTGTGTATAAATCATTTTTATACTATAAATATCAACACGAAGATAGGTAAATTTTCACTATTTTCATATTATATCAATAAGCGGTTTTCGTCAATACTTGTAAGGTTCTTAGTGAAATGCCAAAGCTACAGAAATAAGTGTTGATTTGCGAAAATTGATTATTCAGGATCACCAATAGTAACTGAGGTACGACAAAATCGCAAGCAAATATTAATATGAGCAACGTCACAGTTCAAAAAGTGATCAGAAGTTACAAAAAAAATGGTGGACTAGAGAATGCGGTAAGACTAGGCCTCCAAGGGCAATCATATCCGCGAATAGACTGAAATAATGAGGGAAGTGGAGAAACAGCGACTCTCATAATCCGATTTATTCAGCAAACCTTTCAAATTATTGTTTCTGAGCGAACAATTCAGCGTAGAATACGAGAAGATAGTTTTTCCAGTCGTTACAAGATCAAAAAACTTTTAATCAGCAAAAATAACTTGAAGGTGGGATTGGAATTTGCCAAAAAGTACTATCAAATGTCGCCAATATTTTGGAAAAAAGTAATTTGGAGTGAGGAGAGTAAATACAACTTAAACTAAACCAACTCCAAAGTACAAGTCCAGTTACGAAAGAATATTTCGATAAAAATTTCTAGAGCATTTATGGAAATACTTGGATGGTAAGCTCGAACGAACTTCTTGTCGTTCCATTAAACAAGAGATTTTTATTAGATTTGAGAACTGTTGTGAAAACATACCCCAACCGATTCTTCAAAGCTTGGTAGACAGCATGCTTCAACGTGTTTTGGTTGTGGTTAACGCTAAAGGTGGCAACACTAAATTTTAAAGCACTACTTACATATAATTTTATTTCTCAAAAGACATAATTATGGGGTCTCCGATCTCTCCTAAACCACAATAATTAGATTATCTTAATAAAAGAGTGTTTCTGCGTGGAGTTCTTCTTCAATACTACTTTAATATGAAGAACACCTCCACCTAAAATCATCGTATTTTAGTTTATCGTACGAATCATCAGGATTTCTGCTTGTACGTTTCTAAAAGAAGTCGGTTATGCATCGGTTTGTGAGTGGGGAGGAAAAATGGATCCGTTATATAGCCACATGAGAAACTTGGTTAAACTGCCAAATCGACGTATATCAATTATCATGACGCCAAGATAATAAACTGTATTTGGTGGGATCAGTAGGCTTTCTATACCATAGCTTCTAAAACTGGGTGCAACCTTACATGGAGAACACTACTATTAATAACTAATCAAACTGTATTCGCGAATAGTGCTGCATGAACGATGACAAATTATTTAGAAACAAAAGCTTTGAAGAGTTTCGTTTTTCTGACTATCATTTGTTACGGTAAATGCAGAATGCCCTCGCTGGCATACAGCTCCCATCAGAACCGGGTATCACAAGTAGACCTGACTCATTTTAGGCTACAACGCAGTTCATTCGTGATAGAATCCACGCATACGCAAAAGATGGGAAGATGTTGTGACTACAGACATTTTTCTTGAATAAACGTTTAAATTTCAAATACTATTATTGGCAATACGGGCTTTTAGAAAGCTCTATAAAGTAGATAGGCTCTTTTACTATTTCACTCAGGCTCAAAACAGAAAAAAACCTAAATAATTTGTTTGTATTTTATGCCGAACTAAGCTTATTACTAGAGTAAATCATGTTTTTCAAGGGTGTGGGTGGACGAGGCACATTCTAGAAGCTCATACCGTTTGCAGAAAAACGCGTTTAAATATTTAAAGAGCGCTGAAACTGACTGAACTGAACGCTTCGACACTACTGCGAATGGAACAGGGCAATATGAAATTTTTTCGCTGTTTTATTAATTAAAGATACTACGCCGTATTTTAAGCTAGCAATTACCGACTTTTTGAAAATTGTATGGTAAATCCCCTGACAGAATGGTAAAGAGATGGACGGATGAGAGGACTAGAGATTGTAGCAGACCGTCGTCATTGATCTTCTACTGAATGGACGAACCTCTGAGTTGGCGATGGTTGTAGTGGCTTTTTATCGAAGACAAATAATAAATAATGAAATACTGCCCAAATTGACTACGTATAAATCTTTAATATTGCTCTCTCACGGAACGCTTAGGCCGATTTTCCATTAAATTATGTGATGTTTCAACAAATCTTCAAAACTCCGATCTATATTTAGCGTACAATAATATTCAAATACATAAAATAATAAAAAGTGCCTCATTGCAATCACCACAGCGGAGGGAGGAGGGTGGCACCGCGGTTTGTTGTCTCTCAATTTGTGCAATTGGTTCGCCCTTAAATACACACATACTATAAGTAAATTTATTGAAACTGCATGTGTAGGCGCAGACAAACACACACACACACATGTGTGTGAGTGTGTATGTATTTGAGCGGTATATTTATTGGCGTGCACATGTGGCACTAACGGAAATGTTGCACGTAAAGTTTATTTAGTTGTCGGTTTGGTGGACACCATTGTTGATGCTTTCAACTTCATCATGTTGACATCAAATAACAAATTGTAAACTTTCTTGTTATTGTTGTGTGCGCTTATTGTTGCCGCTGTTATTATTGTTGTTGTTGTAGAGAGCTGCTTTTGCCGGCCATTCAGTGTTATTCGCGTAGCTCAGGGCCTCAACGATGTGCGCGCTGTGGCTGTCGTTTGTTTTGTTGTTATATCTCATACCATTGCTGTTGTTGTTATTGTTGCTGTTATTGCGGTGAAATGCATTTTCGATTGTTGTGCAATTGTTACTTTTCGTGGCTATTTGCGCGCTTTATTGCGTATTTTTGTGTGTGCACACGCCAGTTCAGCAATAATGTTTTTGTTGTTGTAGCTTGCAAGTTGTGTTTTTTTTAGTTTTTCATTGTTTTTCAACTGTTTTTTTCTGCCGGCGTTCTCTTTGTTGTATTGCAAATGTATTTTTCGTGTTTTCGCCATGATGCAGGCCACAAACTGCTGAGTGCAACAACAACCAACATAGCAACAACAACAGCGGCAGCAATCAACAAAGCTGGCCACAAGTGCGTTGTATTGTACGTAATTTATTACACGCCCACACACTCACGCACATAAATATGCATAAGCGTTTATTTATATGCATAAGCACACACACACACACATACATACACAAATACACAGTCGCTTTCGTAGCCAACAATTATTGCCAAAGACTGAATGGCCGACTAACAATAAATGAAATTCAAACAATGCCGCGCACAATAAACACAAGCGCTTCGGCGGAAAAATCGTCGGCCCCAATCGTGCATGTCCTCGAGTGTTGCATAATTGAAATTTTAACTTCAATTTCCAATAGCCGATGGAGCGGCATAAAAGTTCGGCGCGCCTGTCGCTTTGAGCCAACATTTGGGCTTAAGTGCCGCAGACGCTGTGGGTTGTACGAACATCGCATTCACCGGATGTAATGTTTTTGTACAGCAACAAAAACATATAATAAATCGAAATGAAGGAAAATTAAATCATTAAAAATACGAACAACAAGGATTAAAGAGCTACACAGTGCCGTGAGCGAACGAGCGTTTGCACTTTAGGAGCGATACTGTTTGGTGGCTTCACATCGGCTGAATTCGAATTGATATATTAAAGCAGACATAGAGAAGCACAAGGTAGTATCACGAACACGAGTATTTGAGTGGCATAAAGTATTTAGTGAAGCTCTTAAAGACTTCGAATTTTTACCGTGTACGAGACGTACATACATCTCCGATAATGGTTATGTTGTAGGTTAGGTGAGGTTAGATGGCTGATTTGGAAAGATCGCATGTAAAAGTTAAGGGAACAGTGCTTGAAAATCGTTGTGTTGGCATCTGAGATATAGTAAAAGATCTCAACATCTTTTATGCATCGGCTCAACACATTTTGGTTATTGTTGTGGATGTGAAGCATTGCAATACTAGCGTCGTATCAAAAGAATTGGATCTTGACCAAAACCACGCCATTTGGAGATCGCAAAAGTAATGTTTGATAATCTACCTGTGGACCAGAATGCTGGATCCTTGTAACCATATGTGATGTACGACAGGGCACAATAGACCAGTAGAGCTATAGTCATGATCCAATTAGAAATCATACATTTTCATTCAAGTAATTTTGTACGCAGACAAAATATGTATATACCATACGAAATAAAATCTTCAAAGTAACTATCCAATAGATGGCGCTGATTTCAAAGTATCGCACAAATCCGTAAATGAGAGAAACTAATGCACGATTTTCATTCTGTCGTAGGAAAGAATTTCTTTGAATGAAGGGTTGGTCATTCGGTCTAAAAAGGAGTGCAGAAGAACAAAAGGGCACGAGTGAAGTGTTCTTACTGACGGAGTTTAACTGAAGTGTTTTGAAGAACAAATACGTAATTCTCAAAATGACAAATACTTGAAAGAAAACTGACATATGGAAGATGTCGTCACATAGAATACTGGTAAGTAGGGATTAGGACTTTGACAAAGAGTTAGTTCTATGCCTTAAAGCATTATTTAAAAGATTATATTCACTTGTGAATTTCCAGATAACTTTTTCGGATAAATCGAATTAGTTCACGAAACTCGAACTTTATTGACATGCAAGTGGAAATAATTTTTTAATACATATGATTTCAAGAAAAATATTGTCCGAGGGTGAATAACCAAAATCCAGCTATTACTGAAATTTCTGGCGTTTACGGAGAAATCTACACACTTTCGTTACTGATCGCTCATATAAGAAGATATGAGTTAAACAAATGTATGACCAACAATTGTAGATGTCAAAGTGCTTTGAGGCAGTGTTTTGTCTGGAGACGGATTGAGAGAGAACGCGAACAAGTACTCAAATAGCAAGTAATATGCGACGAATAGTTTTGGAAATAATTGGTGTACCAAAAAGCTTTATGTTACTCAAAAAGAAACTTTTCCAATAAAGGATGATTGTCGTTGTGCTGATAAATTACGATTTTTAGAATATAATGAGCATAATGGAGAAGTTTCTGCTACATAACGGAACTTTTCTTTATATAAATTTGCATTTTAACCTTTCGAGGCCAAATTTTTATTTTTGAATACATTTGAACTCAAAATCTCAGACTTTCACATATTTTGGTGTAAGTAATGGTTATGGAAAAATTAAATAAAATATTGCAAAAAATAAACAAATTCTATAAATAAAAAATCTCATACGAGTACTTTTACAGGGAGAGCATCGTCCAATATATTTATTAAGCTAAAAACTATAATTTTTAAGCTGATACTATGACTAGGCAAGTATACATAGTCTAATCAATTTAACATAATCTTATTACATAGAATGTTACTAATTTGATAAAAATATTTGTACAATACGCTTTTTATACATTGACAATGGCTTTGAAAGTATTTACACAAGCAAGTAAAAATTGAAAAATAAATTGAGTGAAATAAAATTAAAACTTAAAATAGAAAACTACACATATGCTTTATAATTACATTTTTCACATGCCAACAAAGTAGAAAATAATTACAACAAATGCATCACAAAGATTTTTCAAAATTATAATTACATAACTAAAAAGATGCCGAAATTTTTGAAATTCTATTAAAAAGTACAATAGTTTTTGTTTAGTAAATAAATTTTTACAATGTTCATATTTTTTTATTCATTCGAAGATTGAATGAGTAGTGCAATATTTCGGTCAGATGGTGTTAAAAAATAAGTCGATTTATGTCAAGCTCGTTACTTTGACTTCGAGTTATAATCTGTGATTATGGTTTTGATATAAATTATTATTTTATTTGATTTTACTTCTCGAAAGTTATATATTGAAATACATTAAAAAAAAGTGTGAAATCAATCGATCAATCTAGCCTGAATCGATTGAACTTATTGTTAGATAAAATGCCAAGTTTATTAATACATATGTTTATGTATACATACATATGTATGTTCCAATAATTTCGATACAAAATAAAATATGATGAAAATGAATCAAAAATTTTCACCATTTAAAACAAAAAACTTCAAATTAAAAAATGTTTTGAAAATTTTCAAAATTAATATGTTTTATGTTCAAAAATTTTTATAATTAAGTAAATTTAAAATTAAAAAAAATTTAGAATTTAAAAACTTTAAGTTCGAAATTTTTAAAATTTTGAAAGAAAAACTATAACTAAAATATTATTAATTCTCAGAATTAAAGAAATTATAAAATCGAAATTTTTCAGAATTTAGGAAATTTTAAGTTCGAATATTGTCGAAGAATAAAATTTTATATGCAAAACATTTTATATATGAAAAAGTTCAAACATTTTAGGAATTATGGTAAAATGGAATACAAAAATTTTACAGTTTAAGAAATTTAAAGTTTGAAAATTTTCAATATTTTAAAATTCATATTTATATAATTATAACTAAAAAATTTAAATTTTCAGAATATAAGAAATTATAAGTTCGAAATTTTTCAGAATTTTAAGTTTGAATATTTTGAAAGCATCAAACTTTTAACTTAAAAATTTTTACAAATAAATTTCGAAAATTTTCGTAATTAAAGAAAATAAAATTTAAAAAAATTTCAGAATTAAAGAAAACTTAAATTCAAGAATTTCGAAAATTTTGAATATTTAAGAAACCATATTTAAAATTAAAAGCATATATTTTAAAAATTTCCAGAATTAAAAAAAAATTATATACGAAATTTTTCAAAAATCAAAAATTAATTCTTAAAAATTGTGATAATTAAACAAATTTCAAAATTCAAGAAAATTTATAAAATCAAAATTGAAGTTTGAATTTTAAAAATTTCAATACAAACTTTTATAATTAAAGAAAATTTTTAGGTAAAAATTTTTGAAATTTAAAAATATTTATTTTAAAAATTATCAAAACTTTAAAAGTCCAAAATTTTCAAATAATACATATAGTTAACTTTCAAAATTTTAAGCCAAAGAGATTCAAATATTAAAAATTAGGGAAAATTTAAATTCAAAAACTTTCAGTATTTACGAATTGGTAAGTTGCAATATTTTCAGAATTTAGAAAATTATAAGTTCGAAAAATTTTTGAAATATAAAAAATCGTATTTAAATACTCTTGTGTTTGAAAATATTTTTAGATCAAAAAATTTTCGAAATTTAAGGATATTTAATTCTAAAATCATCAAAGTTTAAGAAGTTCGAAAATTTTCAAAGCTTAATAAATTTTTAGCTAAAGAAATTTTGAGTTTAAAATTTTAAATTCAAAAAATTTCAGAATTTAAGAAGTTGTTCGAAAGTTTTCAGTATTTGTGACCTTGTATTTAAAAATTTTTAACATTAAAGAAATTAAAAGTTCGAAAATCTGCAAAATTTAAGGAAATTTAAATTAAAAAAATTTCAAATATTTTAAGCTTGAAAATATAAGAACAACAAAAAACAATTTCTAAAATTAAGAAAGAATTTTTTTTAAGTCCTATTTTATTGTAATTTCTAACTTGTTATGTAATTCTATTGGGATTGTCCGCATAATAAATGCAAAAAATGTCCACTATGAATTTTATGGTTTTCTGCGTTGAATTCTCGGCAAATTTGTTGTTGCAAATAAAGTTATAGAATAATTGAATGATTTCGAATCGAGCAAATCAGTGTCTTTACATGTCACTCTACAACTACTTATTCGTAATAAAATTCTAATGCAACCGCTTTCGAACATTGAATTGCAAGTACGAATACAAATACAAATACAAACACAAATACATAGAAATAAGTAGAGCAAAGAGAAAGCGGAAGGAAGTTAGCGCAAAATATCGAATTGAACAAGTTTTTTACAAAGCGACACACATACATACAATAAACAAATACATATACATTTAAATAAACATACAAATAAAAAGACAAATAGAAAATAGTAAAAGCAACTTTATTGAATTTTATTTTATTTTTACACACACAAATACATACAACAGACGATAGAAGACAGTTGGGGAGTGGTAAGAGAAAAGTTGTAGAAGCACTAAAAGCAAATAAAGTGGAGAGAAAAAAATGTGTAAAGCAGTAGAAAAGTTTCAACTAAATCTACTACAACTACAACTAAAACAAAGATTTGCAAACTAAATATAGTAGTAAATACAACACACACACATATATACATACAAATTACATAGTTATCAAAGAGAGAGTAGAGTAGAGTAGAGTATAAAACAAATTTTGCAGACTATAGTTTATTAAGTATAGATTTAGGTATTTTGCTCGTACCATTGAGGCTGGGCTGTGCGTACTGTATGAAACCCTCGGAGATGTAGTGGTGTTGACTGCTCGTTGTGCTGGCGCTGCAGCGCGGCCCCAGCGTCGAGGGCAGCACGCGTGCCGCGCGTATGTCGGCGGAGCGTGTACCGGCCAGCGCCTCTTCGTCGTTCAGCGCGTCCTCCTCGATGTACATGGACGGCACATCACTGCGGGCGGGTCTGAAAAGAAACCAAAAAATAGATATATACATATTAGTTTGGTGATTGATTATCATTTTTTTTAGTAGCAAAGAAAGTAAATTTTGTGAGTGCATAAATTGTTGGAATTTGAGTTAAATTAATGAAAAATTTTCGTGGCATTCATAGTAGTGCTCTTGGAATTCGACTAATCGACTAAGTAGATTAGTCAGACAGGGCATTAGTCGAATAATAATATTTGGCTTTCAGCATCCGATTAACCGCTCCTTTTCGACTATTCGAATAATAAACGTTCAACATCCACCAATTTTTTCTATGTATCTGATTTACGAGGGCAAGACGAAATATCTCCTGTCATCAACCAAACAGTCGTCGCACTCGCGACTTGGCTCTCACGTCACTGTTTGACAGTCATAACTTTGAAGTTGTAGATAATTTCATCTATTTAGGAACCAGTATTAACACCACAACAATGTCACCTGGAAATCCAACGCAGGATAACTCTTGCCAACAGGTGCTACTTCGGACAGAGTAGGCTTGAGAAGCATCCTCTCTCGACAGACAAAACCCAAACTCTAAAAGTCACTCATAATTCCCGTCCTGCTATGGTGCAGAGGCTTGGACGATGTCAACAGCGGATGAGTCGACGTTGCGAGTTTTTCGAGAGAAAGGTTCTGCGAAAGATTTATGTCCTTTGCGCATTGGTCACAGCGAATATCGCATTCGATGGAACATGAGCTATACGAGATATACGACGACATTGACATACGCGAATTAAGACACCGGCTACGCTGGCTAGGTCATGTTGTCAGGATGGATGAAAACACTCCAGCTCTGAAAGTAGTCGACGCAGTACCCGCCGCGGGAAGCAGAGAGGAAGAAACCTCCACTCGTTGTAAGGACCAGGGAGAAGGACCTGCTTCGCTTGGAATATCCAATTGGCGCCACGTAGTGAAGAGAAAAACGACTGGCGCGCGATCGGCTATAATCGCGTCAGCGGTGTTCTACGCCAGAAACGGAGAAGATATGAGTTTATAGAAACTTAGCAGTATAGTAAGGAAATATTTTAGACTGTTTTGATTTCAAATGATTTTCATTTAGTCAAACACTCGCAGCCGAGCAACTATTCGAATAGTCGTAACATTGCGACTTAATCGGTTAATATTCATACGAATGGTTACAAACCAGAAATTCGAATAATTTTAAGAGCCCTAACTCAAGCAAAATTTCGAGAAAAATAATTTTTATTTTCGTTTATTTTCCATTTTAAAACTTTGCTCTGTTATGCGATTACTGAACCTCTTTCCACAACCCATTTTTTTATGGTCAGCAGCCCATCTTTTCAGTTATATAAAGCTGTAGATGGGCGAATAAATCGCCACAGATAAAATTCTGATTTTACAACAGATTGATTGATTGAAGTTTTGACTTTCTGACCACTCATGAGGCATACCTAAGCATTAACTTCGTCTAAGGGTATCTTTTTCAATAAAAAGAAATATAGAATTTTAAAGGCCATCACAAAAGTCAACTGTTATCTTTGTATCTCCCAAGGATTTATGATTAAGAAATGATCAGATTTGACTTCGTTCACTTTCGGCCAAGTAACCCCGTTGCTAAGGTTACGACTTCTGAAAGGATATAGGTTTATTAAATTACGGATCAAAATTCGTCTGGCTCATTATTGCTTGGGCTTGATGAGACCAAATAGCGTGAATAGATTGGCCCACAGTCTCAGTGTCTTAACCGATTTCATTCCCCAAACTTCAAGTATTGTTTAAGAAGTTATTCAGCTTTGCTTTCCTTTACGTATGTTTGAATAATTGAAGTACAGTCTGTCAAGTAAGAGCGTGGTCGACTTTACCGACAGTTAATGAAAGATTTCGCTCTAATTCCTTTGCGAGCCGTTAGAGGGAAGCTTTGTCCTTCATGTTTTGTCAACAAAGGTTCAGTTATTGTTGATCTTTTGAAAGAGAATTACGTTAAAGGTCATGAGTGCTAAGTACGCGTCGCGCTACGAGGCTGTGTTCCTTTGCATCCACCCGAAAGGTCCCAAAATGTCGCAATCAGCGGCTGCTAAATGCAGAAGTGGATACAGCGATATATCATGGCTAAAAATGTCGATGATTTACCAGAACGTGGCACGATAGGAAAAGTGAACAAAAAAATGAAAAAAGGATAGTGAATCTGTTTTCGCGGAATCTTGCTTTAACACTGCGGCAAGGACAAGCAAAATTAATGGCAAAAGGTTTAGATATATCCTACGAAACTATCCGAATCCCTTCTTCATACTCATGATCTGAAATGACGCAATACAATGAAGAAGCTTCTGGTAACTGAAAAACGTGTGACAAAGCGCATCAGAATTTTGATAGAGATTTTGAAAATGTCATTTTTACTGTTCTATATGGGTACGTTCTGTCCTCACGCAAAGGCTTTCTGCGAACGATGCAAACGACGGTTCATCAGAAAAAATGAAGATTGGATTCTGCAGGAGGACAACGATCCTAAACACCGCAGCAAGCTCTGTACTCAGTGGAAAACTCAATCTGACATCGTTACATTGGATTGGCCGTCGCAGTCGCCCGATGCAAACCCTATTGAAAATGTGTGGGCATATATTAAGCAAAAGCTTCGTGGAAGACGCACATACACTTTGAAGCTGTTGTCTTACGAAATTCGTCGGATCTAGCGATCCTTACCACTAGAATACGCATCAAATTAGTAGAGAGCATGCCTTGGAGATGCCAGGCAATTATTGACGCCGGTGGTGACTGGACATATATTGACCAAATTGCAGCATTGTTTATAATGTGTACAATTTATATATTGTATAAATATGAAAGTTTCATAAATAATTTTTTTTTATAAATTATCCCGACCACGTTCTTACTTGACAGACTGTAGTATATCTTTAATTCAGAGAAAAGCTAAAATTCTTTTGTGGAGCGTAAAATCTCCGCACTAGTAATCATTCTCGTAGTAAGCGTAGAATTTTGAAATTTGATTTTTACCGTTCCATAGAAAAGCGCAGCAAAATTATGAAATTTAAGCTTCAGTTATAAAGCCAAAACCACTGCACGATCAGTGTTTAAATAATAAACCCATCAACGTGGCTTTATTTGCGAAAATTTTGTAACTCAATCGCCAAACAATGCGCACAACGGATTTTTAAGCGAATTTTTGTTTTCGGTTATGTTGTTATTACCGTTGTATTATGTAACCGAAAACAATGCGCAGTAATATCTTAAATAAAGCAGAAATATTTGTATAAATTACTTGCGCATTTATGACCGCATCGTTAAAGTGAAATAAAAAATTTAATAAATAAACAAAAACAAAAGCAAAACGGTACAGCAAACAGCGCAATATTCATATTTTTAGACACACATACAGTTGAAAACAAAGATGCATATTGAAAAAATGCATGTGTGTGCGATACGCTGTTCATCGATAGCGGCGCATTATGATTTAAATTCATTGATTGTTCCAACAGCAATCGTGAGTTTTGTTTTTATTTTTTTACGCGTTAAGTTTTATTTATTTCCTCTTTCGGAATTATTTAAATTCTTTGCTATTATTGTAGAAGGTGCAGTCACTTGAAAAATATTGCATACTTTTGTGCGCGCGGTGCCCAAATGGAAAGATAGCTTGGAATTTTCGATTTGAATACGAAAACTTATTCGGTAGCATATAGAAAAATTTCTATAAAATCGTTGAAAATATTCAAAAATAATTAAAAAAAATATTTTTTAAAATTTATAAATTTTTTGAAATTGAAAAAAATTAATTTAATTCTTACGCTTCATCGGAATAACGAGTTTATAATTAGATAATTTTTAATGACACAAATCAGCAATGACTTAAAAAACATCAAAGGAGTGATTCTTATTTTTAATATTTCAACCAAAATTTTATAGTCAATATTTATTAGTAACACTCTTTAAAAACAAAAATTTAAACAATCTTTTAAAACCTCATCAAAAATTTCCTAACCAGAATTTGTACCATTTTTGAAAACCGCACACTTTATTACGATCGGTGAAATTGGTGGCGGAAATCGAAGCGAATAACAGCAACAACAAGACAACCAACTGCGGTGACCGGTTAATGCAATAAAAACTTTGCTGCATGCCATAAACAATAGAATGTATGAAAAGACAAAAGCATTAACAACAACAAAAGCAAAGAAAATCAAGCTGACGATTTCCGTTATGTTGTGGCGGTAGCAAGCGTCAGTGGCGAAACGGGAACCGTGGCGTGTCCTGTTTACATTTCGACTATTTCGGTCTGCCACGAATGCGTACACACGTGTGATTTTTGTAGCAACAAAAACAACAAACACACACATTTATGTGACACTGCTATGCCTATACATGTATGTGTGTGTGTGTGTGGCTGCGTACACAAACACAATGCAAACATCAATACAATACTCACTTCCGACAGTTATTTGAGCTGGAAAAATTATGAAACCACACAAACGAGCAAACAGACAAATACATTCACAGAGGCAAGTAAGCATGAAGTGGTCTGCAGTGCCAGCGAAGCTTAAAGATTCAGTAAATTGATCAAAGTCTTTAGTAGATAATATTTAGGGTCTTACAGAATTTAATTAAACGTTACTAAAGTGGATTTCCATTTTATGTTGCTTTCTAAGTGCATAAAAATATCCGTTCTTCTAGGCAAAGGGTCCCTAAATATGCATATACAAATATTGTTTTAATCTAACACTATCATCCTTTTAGTGCTGACTACTAATGGGTAGCTTATCAATTTAGTAAACATTACAGAAATATATCCGAAAGGTCTTCGAATAGCTCTCTGCACCGAAGAAATAGTGCCTTATCCACTGCCTACTGGATCTGCGGTAATCTACATGAAGATTGTGCGAAGTCAGATCTGCGAAACTAGTAGTTTAGATACTTCTAAACTATCTATATATGTACATATATGTTCCACACGACTGGCCACCGTCTGGTGGCGACAAGCGCCCACATAATGGGGCTGACGGAACGAGAGGACTGCTGGAAGTGTCTAAAGCAAGGAACCAGAGAGACAATGGAGGATCTCTTGTGCACTTGTTCTGCACTGGCTAGAGTACGCTGTAAGCATCTGGGGTCCCCACGGTACGATACCCTGGAAGAGATATCTATATTGTGGCCACAGAGTCTCTGACAAGCGCAGGCATCATAAAGGATGGCTTTTCCTTACGAACCTAGTAACTGAACTTCGTCTGGTATCGCAAAGGGCCAAAAATAGGCTATGCGTATTATGTATAATTTAACCTAACCTATATGTTCAGAATAGTAAACTCTCACTTATCTCTGCTAGGCACTACGATGCCATGTGCTGAGAACAAAATTTAATAAATCAGAGATTTTTGTGAAACTAAAATACAAATATTGCATAATATCACTCCAACGTGCAGAACACTCAGAAAACTTTAAGGCAATAGTCTAATTTCAGCTATTATTAGTTTTCAACTCTGTTACTTTGAGGTTTTAATTTTATAAATTTGTCATTTGAACACTATTGTCATATCTGAGGAATTTGGCAGCGGCCGGAGCTACCAGTTGGTAATACAAGTTTTTAAAACTAGCTATACTTCCCTTCGCACTGTCTGAAAATTATGAATTTGTTTAAGCGAGGATGTCTCTTTATTCTACGAAACGAATAAAAAACTCATTTCAACGAATTCTGGAAATTACTTCTTTTAATGCGTTCTTTAGCAATCCTTTCAATTCCAAATATTAATAAAAAATGTTATTATGTTGTTGTAGCGAAAAAGCCATTACTCAGATATTTTTGAAGAGTCCTCATGAGTTGACTGTCATTGGCAGGACATAGATCTGAATATGGTCCTGTTAAATAAAATTGAATTAACTATAACCTCAGAAATATCAAAAATGCTGCTGATTATATGCTGTACTCGGCTATAGCGACGTCAATAAAGAAGAAGAAGATATGTTGTACTATTAGTCCATAAATTCAATTTTTCTGCGGATATGGCGATACTTAAAACATTCTATTTTAGCTCCCCAGTCGACTTCGATTTGGATCTCGTTTAAACTTACTGTCTTACACAAAGTTATTTGCCACAGCCTTCAATAAGTACATTCATTTTTCCAAGTTTGGTCTTTGGTTCATATTTATGGTGGGGCATTTGCCAAATTGAAGGTTACTACAAGTCTGTGACCATCTGAAAGTGATGGATGGATTTTATGAGAAGTTTGTTGCAAAGCCAAAACACCAGTGGATACGAAATTGTATGCATAGAACGACCGTTTGGATAGATTACTGACGCGTATGATTTGATAAGTGTTTCTCGATCTTTTAGATTTGTTAAGACGTGCCTTGCGCATAGAAGAAACAGACCTTTGAACGAAGCATCCTAAAGGTTCCAAATGGACTAGTAAAAAAATACAAGGTATTTAAATACGAGTAGGATATTTGTGAAAAGATACTCTGGCCATATTAGAGAAATTGGAAACTTAGATGACGAATCAGGAAAAGGGAGGAATCACGTGACATTCTTAATTGAGGACAAAGCTATTGTTCTATTTTTTTAAAATATGCCACTCCATAGTCAAGAAGGCCTAACGGCCTTAATGAGAGCTAAAATATCAATAAAACATTTAGCGTCTGAGGAATCCACGGAAAGTTGAGTTGTAAGTTTGGCTTTAATAGACAACGCGAGAGATAGGACCAAGTATTGAACAAAAGCTAGTATTTTGTAATTATATTTTCTATAATTATAACATTTGTTTCCAATAAACGACACATTGGAGAAGGAAAAAATTATCTTTCTAACGCTCTGCTTGTTTTTAAACTAATTATGGGCCTCCCACTATTGAACTTAAAATTTCGTTAAACACAAATCTCAAATAACTGTTAACTGGGTTGCCGCCATTGTTGGCACACATGATTTGTACATAAGCAAGTGCTCGGTGCCCAGCAGATACAAACAGCATTACACAATCCACATACCACAATGCATAGGTATGTATGTATGTGTGCTTAACCACTCGCTCAACTGTGTTATCATAGCGGAACACAATCAATGCGAGCACCGCGCGCACCCTAGGCAGTCCAATAAAAATGGAAGTGAACATCAATTTAATCAAGAAATTGACTCAATTAATGTAATTGAACGGAGTGCCGGCTGCGGCGCTGGACCGAGCGGGCTGAGCAAGCAGGCGCTGCCAAATGAGAAGAGTTAGATGGAAAGCGAACTAGTCGGCAATAACGGCATATTTGGCAAGCGGAATTTGTGTGCAAGCAATATTATACGCATGTGTGTACATGTAAGAGTAAGTGTGTGTGTTTATGGTTGGATGCCTGTGTAAAGTTGATGTGCGAAATTTTAGACAAATTCAATTGGAGCAACGAAAAATTTCAAAGCAATTTGCATAAAATCATATTTCGACGATTAAGTTTCGGCAGCAAGGCAACTAAATTTGCGCAAATGTGGGAGAATTGCATAGACTAACTGTTAATGTATGCACATAAGTAGCTTACAAGCGCAATTTATGTGCGTGTGTATTTTTCTGGAACCTAAGCGGGTCACAAATTTGCACATACTCGAGTGGCTGCTAATATAAAATGCAAATACACATTTGTTTGACTGAATTGAAAGGACTTCTAAGTTTTGCCGCTTATTTGTATTCGAATTTGGTGGCCTTCTCGAGCTTTTCGTGCGCTTCGCTGACACACCGGGCCGCTATGACACATTTGAGTGTGTGTGTGTGTGTGAGCAAACTTAAGCGATTCACATGGACTTGCTTTCGTTAAAGCATACAGAAGGGAGGAGTGAGTGCATGCACTCATAACGGCGCTATTATTGCCAAAGTAGATGTATTTGAGTGTGTGTGTTTGCTGCTCTCGCCCACCAAGTTAAGGGCAAAAGTTCTTGAATGGAATTATGCTATTAGAAACTTTTTATTTGTTTATCAACAGTCATAATTTTGGTGTAGTTTGTAGTGCAGCACTCACACAAGCATATGCACATACACGCCCACACAAGCGTGTACCACGCTAACGGCAATGCGACAATAAAAGTCAAGCCATTGTTGTTGCGATTGCGTTTTTATTTTATTTTACTCATCTTTTTGTTGCTGTCGTTGGGCGTATGTTGTCCACCTTCGCTGTGTAGGTTGACAACTTTAAGTGCTCATTGTTGTTGATGGCAGTTTAGAGCCATTTTGGGACCCGGCCGGGCAGCGGCTTAGCGCGCGCTGAACTGTAACACAGCAAAGACAGCCGATTGAGCAAGTAAAAAAGCATGAACTGAAGTAAAGAAGCCAGTCACATGCACACAGGTGAGTCGGACATTCGCCACGCACACATACATTCATGCTGCTGTAAAAAATTGTTTTTGCTTTTATAGCCATTAGTTTTATTGCAGTTTTCTATTTCCTTAAAACGACTTCGTTGGGCGGTTCAATGGTTCAATGGATTATTGAATTGAATGTGTCGTTTTATTATTTTTTTGGGGGGTAAAGTATATTTTTGCCATTACTGTAACCTTTTTGGCAAACTTATGATCACTGTTAAGAGGTTAAGCGCTTTTGCGGTTTGAAAAAACTTTTTTTTTTGTTGAAAATATGGCGTTCAGTGGGTTAGTAGGGCGCTGTTTTACGTTTTTTGAGGTTATGTTGGTAGCAAATAGCTTAATTTTGAATGACCTCTAAATTTAGATTCGATGTGATTAACACCGATTTGCACCATTGTAACGGTATATTGAATTAACTGAAAACTATATTTGTATAATAGTATAAATATTATAGTTTTTAATTTAATGCAAACATACATATCTCAAACAGTAAACTGTTTTACCAGAGCTATGTGGAATCACCAAACATTTTTTTCGAATATTGCTTATGTAATTATTTCGGGTTTTTTATATCAATATTTGTTATTTTAATAAACATGCTTATTAATTTATATTCTTTTGGAGAGCTGACAAAAGATAATATAAAATGTGGAGACTGTGAAAGAATTGTCTTGAAACGAGAATAACCATAAAAGCTCTCGATTTGATGCGAAGGTTTCAGACAACTTTCTCATTAGCACTTTTCAACACAAAAAATAATTCGAAATACAGTGGAGTGACGTGATTTAAGCAGCTTGTGTCGAAAATGTTTTTTTACGATCGGTTCGGCGTCTTTTTGCATAATGAAATCGTGGCGAATTTTGCGGTTGGATTCAATTATCAATGAGTGTCATCTGAGCATCAAGCTCTAAGAGTATTTATAAAATATTTAAACCATTATGACATAATTATAAATATTAACAAAAAATATTTCTTATACCCCAAAAGGGTATATAAACAAAAATGTCTGACCACTATGAAATATAACTTCCATACAACCAAAATCAAGATAGAGATCTCATATGCATGTACTAGTATTAAATTTAATAAAAAAAGGCACTTGTGAACGGTATTATAGCTTTGGTGCAATCGACGTTTACAATATTTATAATCTCGCCAGATATTACAACAAAGAATGGACGTTGTCCCGTCTCCTAAGTGAAGCTTTTTGGTACTACGCCCAGCACCTATGTATATAACGGTTACGTTGAACACCACTGAGAGTATGAACATTTTATTTCACAATTAAGTTGGTAAGGAAGGTACCGCCGAATGAAACATATACAGTATCGAAGAATTCGTACATCTCTGTATCTGTATACTTTACCGATTACAACCATATTTGGTCTGTGGGGTGATCCAAATATTTTTATTATACGAGGTATAACAATTGAGTAATGAGACTGATTTCATAAAAACCGTATATTTGAAAATTATTCTACAACTCTGCCATCCCCTTCAAAGTATTCCCCTTGGTCAATTATACAGCGATTCCAGCGCATTTTCCATGCTTCGTAACATTTCTGGAACGCTTCGACTGGGATGTCCGCGAGTACCCTCGTCACGGCCGCATGAATGTCCGTAATCGACTCAAAATGGGTTCCTTTGACCACCGATTTTGTTTTAGGAAACCAAAAAAGTCACAGGGTGACATATCGGGCGAATAAGGTAACACGGCGATCCTTTTAGAGGCCAAATACTGGGACACGCTGAGGGCGGTGTGGTACCGCGCGTTGTCGTGATGAAGGATCCAGTTACGAGCGATGTCTGGGCGGACCCTGTTCACTCGTTTTCGCAATCTTTCGAGTACTTGGCAATAGTAGATTTGATTCACAGTTTTCCCCGGTGGAACGAATTCTTTGTGGACGATTCCACGGCTATCAAAAAAGGCAACAACAAACATTCGTCTACTCAACTTCACGCAGCAGGCGAACTAGACAAGCTAGAGCGCTGGTATATATATTAATGGAGAGGGGAGAGATGCCGAAAAAAGAGAAAGGGAATTTCAAGGTCACAAGTTTACCACAAGCGCGGCAATAAAATCAGTCTCATTACTTAATTGTCAAACCTCGTACACTGCGTGATTCGATGACAACCACGCCTACTTGCCATATAACAAACTTTTCAATTCCAACTGATTTTTTTTCACTTTTTGATAAGGAAACTTTACAGATATAGTACCCTTAAGGTGTTTTACTATACACTCAAAAATTTTTAAAATCAATCTCCACTCATCTAATATTCATTGTGACAAAAAAGCTCATGGAAATTGTAATTTATTTCCCCGGGTAAATGACATTTCAAAAAACTGTATTTTGTTAAGATGGTGGGAGTGTCCGTAATTATTATGATCTTATTACAGAAGCGTCTTATGTCGGTACAAATCAGTAGTGCGTTGCGATTTTTACAATGAACAAAGAATTTGTCTCAAATTTTGTACTTCTCTCCATATTTTTGTGCAGAATCGTTACGGTGATTCAGTTTTATTAACAACACTAGCCTACGAGTACTACAAAGCCTTC
Source organism: Bactrocera dorsalis (assembly GCF_023373825.1). Taxonomy (NCBI): domain Eukaryota; kingdom Metazoa; phylum Arthropoda; class Insecta; order Diptera; family Tephritidae; genus Bactrocera; species Bactrocera dorsalis. The sequence continues at coordinate 14,610,809 of NC_064304.1, read as the reverse complement.
AAAGACGGTCGAGATATCGTTGAATAGATGTTTTGTTCTGAACGACCGATCCCCACATTCATAGCGAGCATTATAACTGCCGGTGAGACATGTGTTTATGAGTTTGACATGTAAACAAACTTTTTTTTTGTTTCTATATAGTTATCATTTACTAGACTTCAGTATTTGCTCAAAAATACATAAAATAAAGTACTCATAAACTAAAATTATAACCTTTATAAATGTTTGCCTAAAAGCTTAAGCTATCAAATGCAATATAACTGATTTCGTGCAGTTTATGCTTATTTAGTTTTACTTTCACGGGGCTAAAATGATTATTAATGTGAATTGATTGGCAAAATCTTAATAGCAGAATCCGTTTGCCAACTACAAAAAGCACACTCATTAACCTGCACCTAAATAGTTGAGTTTGTTTGCAGCAGTTGCCTAACAACAAGAACAACAAGCACAGCATGTGTACTCCTGCTATTTGCATTCGTATTATTATTGATATTTGTGCACAACGATATTAAATTTCGCAAGCAGAGTTGCACACTCGACTGATATTTACAAGCAAAACCGATTAAAATTTCGTTTGTATCAATAAACTCGAATATTGAAATGCAAAGTGCACGTGTGTGTGTGTGTGAGTGTATGCAAATATATTTGTATGTATGTGTTTATATGAGCGAGTGCGTGTACCGTTAAACATACGCAAGCGCATGCAAATATAATAAGCGCTATGCTTTGACTTACATAGAGGAATAAATAAGCTTGTATGTATGTATGGGTGTGTGTTGGAATATAATTGCATTTATATTTGTATAAGTGTATGCGTGTGTGTAAGTGCAGCTCATTGCTGTAATTAATATGAAATTCAGTCGGCAAATTGCTACCAATTTTATGCCTGCGAAAACATACCGAGCCTTTTCCCTGCCATTATATAACGGGACAGAGTGTAGGTGGCTGTTTGTGTGTGTGTATGTTGTGTCTGTGTGCCTACTAAGGCTCACTAACGCATTTTAACATTATTATTGTGCATTGACTATGCGCCTTTCACACACACACATACATATACACACTCAGCCGGCAAATACCACTACATATGCAGCATGCCAAGGCTCACTACAGCCGGGCCAATAAAAATTGCCATCGAAATGAAATTATTGCGATATAATTTCTCGTTTAATTTCATTGCGTTGCGGCAGCGTAGAGACGCCGTTGCCTTTGTGCCACACACACACACACATGTATGCAGGTCGTACAAATTAAGGTTCATTGAAGTTCATTAGGTTTGCGCAAATTCCAGCAGCCAATTGCCTTTTGCCAGCTCCATGCCAATTGCCACCAGCACACTTCCCGCCCTTCTAGCAACAAATACTAGCACTTTGAGTGTGTTTGTGTACATACATACATATGTCCGTGTGTGTGATAAGTGACGGTGTGTGTGTGTGATTGCTTGCTCGCCCAACTTTCACTGGCCGAATACGCTTGGTCAGCAAAGGCTGCGGCATGGTCCGACATGCAGACATTCCGGGCGAGAATGACTATAATGGCCACAACTTCAACCTGAACATTTTCATTGGCATATCAATCGACGGCAATAAATTTTCTATCGATGTGACCTCACCACTGATTTCGCAAACGTCGTGCCTGGTCTTTGATTTGGATTTGGTTTTGCTTTTCGTAACGGAGTCGGCAGCGGCGGGTAACTAATACACACATACAAACACACAATTACACGAACACACACACACATACGCCGAGGCGTATTAACTGCGTACGTGCGCCGAGGCAAGGTGAAGTGATTTCTGCTTTAATCAGCGCTTTATTTTCGAGGTGTAGGACTGACGACGGTTGCTGGCGCGCTGTTGTGTGTAAAGGCTGACGGAGAGTTAAACAAAGAGAGAGCGTAAGAGAGAGGTGTCAGCGTGCGGGTTGAGATTTTTAAGGCAAGGAGCGAATATATACAGTGTTTATGTGTGTGTGTGTGGACTTTATGAGTGTGTGTGAGTGTGTGTTTGCTAGCCCTGAGCGTGTATGTGTTAAATATCTCTATAAATGATCATATAACCTTTATTTAGGTATGTGCTCATGCTCATTCCCAGTGCAAGATAAATTGTTGTTGTCGGTGCGCATTGATTTGTACAATTTGTCAGTGTATGGGTCGTGCGTTTGGCTTGTCGGCGGTGTCGAAACGAAAACGCCAACAAATTTCATCTGTTCAGCTCAATTAATTCGAAATTGAGATTGAGCATCAACGATAAGTGTATCCAATTAGGAAAAACGGGCGCTCGCCGCACTCGTATAGTATACCGTTAATAAAGCACTGTCACTGTGTGCGTGTGAGTGCGGTGATAAGTTACGGTACATTTAGACAGGAACCTAAGTAAGAAAACAAAAAGAGCAAGCAATATACAAAAACAACAACAACAAAAGCGCAACCAAAATAACAACAAAAGCGCTACAAAAACAAAAACAAAAGCAATCAAAATCGAAATGATTTACGGATTTTCCAGATTGAAAGTTTTTGAAGCGTTAGCCACTAAATAACAACAACAACACAATGACATACACACAGCTGCTGAGTAGTTGCACGCTACGTGGGTCCCAAATGGCACACTACCGAAATTACGAGTCATTGCTTCTGCCGATTGAACACTAAACGAGGGACGAAATATTTATGCTTCGGTTAAGCCGCAGGATTTGGCCAAACGAAAACAGACCTTTGGTAAAAATGAAACAAAATATAAAAAAATAACAACTAAAAGGAAAGACACTAAAAATAAATGAAATGTTGCACATGTGTGTGTATGTGTGAGTATAGCAATAAATAATACAAAATGTATAGAAAATCATTACTTTTCATTCAGCTCGCATTGAACGCCAAAAATCTGAAAATCTGAAAGTTTCAACGAAGCTCTGATACCCTTCACAAATACAAAAGAGTTCTTATAAGAAAATTTTTTTAAGGCTCAGCCACATATAAGTGTTTCCTTGCAAACTCCATGAAAATCTTAAAATATCCTGTTCAGAACATAAGAATTTTTGTTGCCACAGAAACTTCATATGCCATTTGCTGCCACATTTCAGCCAACTGAAGTCAATGGTTTCCTTCCTCGTTGTTGAAATTACGTCAGCGGAAACGGCTGATTCGCGAAGGCGGCGGCGGCATACAATGCGAAAACTTTCATCATTAAAGAGAATTGATAACGTTTTACGTCACGACGAAGAAAGCCACCTTTTCAGTCCTTTAGATGCGCGCAGCTTTCGTGTTATTGTGATTGCAGCGGTGTATATGTGTTTGCTTGTATGTTTGTGTACCTTTGTGGTTGAAGATAATCAGCGCCAATTAAAAAGCTGGCACATCTATTGAGGCCTAAATGCGCACGAGCCGAGTGGAATGGCGTCGATTCGGCGCACGTGCCCGTGCTTCTATCCTTTAACAGCTTAATATGCATTTAGATCGAGGCAGTTTTGGCGTGTTTGTAAGCGGAAATAGCATTTTGCTTGGTTGATTTGTGGCTGGGATGTGCGCAAATTTTTGATCTATTTTGTCGTTTAATCGGCATGCGGGTATATTAGCAATTTTAGACTTAAGTTATAGTCAGGTTTTAGCGAGTTCGTTTTTAAGTTAATATCTAAGGTTTTGCTTAATAGAGAGATAAAGTTAGCTTAAATACATTAAACTTGCTACCACCGGCTGAGATTTGTCTTGAAACCTTTATCTCCGATGAATTTTTGAATGTGAATTGTTTCAAGCTATATTCGTATTAGTTATTCTAGGAAGCATAAAGAGACCTCCCAGGGTTCATTTATTCTAATTTAACTCCAGACGCTTGTAGTGGTCTTAAAAAGTATATTAATTTCTTCGGACTTAGAGAAATTTCTGTAATTTTTACATAATTTCTAAGCGAGATTCATAAATAAGTTGTGTATAACGTCGAAGACTCAGAATGTAAAATAAAAATTTACAATTCTTAAGTGCATACCACCCAATCTTTGAAGGGCTGTAAGAGGCTGAATATTATAAGTATTTAAATAGTGGGAAATTTTGAAAAAAAAAAATTGCACATTTTTCTAGATTTGACGAAAAATGAATTGCTTCTCGGAACTGACGTATAACCTTACAAAAGAAAGGAATTCGGGGTGCATCATAGATCCAAGATTCATCGCCAGTAACAATACGCTTCATGAAATCCTGGTAGCGGGAAAGCATTGCTTGACATGTTTTAATGTGACGATGTTTTTCGAAAAAATTGAGTGATTTTGGAACCAACAAATCACGCCTTCACTTTTCTTAGGCCCAAATCATCTTTCAAAATGATTTTCACTGAATCTTGCGATATTCCAGTGAGACCTCTGACTGTTAACCGCAGATTCCCAAGCACCAATTCCTTTAATTTATTAAGGTGTTGATCATCAATTGATGTTGGTGGCCGTCCTGGACGTGGTTCGTCATCAACGCGTTCTCGACCCTCCTTGAACAATTTGTGCCAATCAGAAACACTTGCTCGTGACAATTATCAGCGAAAGCCTTCCAAATATTCTGAACGTTTCGACACGAACAATTTGATACCGCTCACAAAATTTAATGGAATTTTTTTTCTGAATAAATTCATCTTTCGTAAAAATATCCGAATGCATTTTATGTATTTCAGAAAGACAATAAACACCAATGATTATTTTGAAGTGACATTGTCCACATAACAAAAAATATACCGAAAAATGGGTTTTTCGCGAAATCTACATTAAAAGTCCTACTATTTTTTCCCACTATATCATTGTCTTCAACGTTTTTGTGACCTGATAGCCATTAGAAGTGAATTCGCTTGCTTCCAGCACACTTCTAACCGATATGCGGCACGAGGTCAAATAGTCGTCAGCCGAATTTGTCTCGTTTCAGCGAAATGATCTACAAGTAGAGGTGGCAATTTAAGTTTAGTTCATGAACTATTGTTGAAGGGGTTTTTAGGACACTCATTTTGCACAACGGAGTGAGCCTGTGGCTTCCGATAGGTAAGTTTCTTTAAGTTTGTTCACCAAAATTCTACACCACAGAGAAGAATTGGTGTTACAATCGCTGTGTAGCACCAGTGCATGAGAGAGAAAGCCCTTTCATTGTGCCGAGCATCTGCCTATTTGCAATATTTTTATAGAAGAGAGCCTCCATGGAGGGATTTTTCACTTCCTAATGAAAACATACAACGCAAACAGGTGTGAAGGCATCTTCCAGTCGTCGAGATGGCAATTTCGTCTGTATATGTCTCTATCATGGAGCCATTGCTTCTCACTCAACGCTGTATAGCAGAGTCAGAATCAATTGACTTCATTATGTTCAGAATAATACCCGTAAAAACGTTACTGAAACACTTCAAAAGCGTATTCCTCACATTCTAGTAGTGTAATCTTCAAAGGTCTGCTCTCAGTATGTGTGTCGCGCTTTGGACAAGCTTCTAGGAAGCTCTGGTGACAAGATATGCATCCAAGATTTAAAACAAAATTCAAACTTTTAAAAATAACGTTGCTATTTTGCCAATTTTGAATCTTTCGATTTTAGGTCAGGACATGGAACTTCTGGAAGAGAATTTTCTAAATTTCGATCCACGGACAGTGCCGGAATCACTGCTGTAGTGGCGAGGACTTTTTACTTTAAATACTTTCATAACAATGAGAACAAAAAGATTTACCAAACATAAAAATATAACTTAAATTAAGCCTTCGGCTTTATAATTAGCAATACGTATGTCTCAACGTCTACACAATTTCATTATTCATCACTAATCAGCTGAAAGCATAATTATTAATTTATATTATAATTGCGCATTTGATTGATGAATTGAGAACGTCAATTTTCCTTTTTTTGCTTTCTATTTATAAACATCTATTTCAGCTTGAAAAATTAAAAAATAATTTGCACAGAAAGTTTTCTGTTGTAACAAGTAAATTGTTTTCAAATTATTGATCTATTTTTACAGACGAATTACTGAAATTACCGCGCAGTAAAGCAGCACCTTCTAAATTTAACTCAGTTTTACTGAAACAAATTATTTCTAACTGTATGCATAATGAGCTAAAATTTCTTTAGCCAAAAAAAGTGCAGAGAGGCGAAGAGACTCGCAAAACTGTCAACTGCAGAGTGTCTGCTTTCAGCCAGCGCCTGTTGACCTACTCTCACCAACACACACACACATACACACATACAAATCCACTGCGTTTCTTTACAACTTGTTAAGGCTCGCCTTTGTCTCTAGCTCATTAGAAGGCTGTATTGTCCGCATTGCTTTGAAATTACGGCGCTCCTCTCGCAAGCCAGCCGCTGCCATTGTGCATTTTATCTCTCATACATTCACCCTTCATCAGCATCATCAGCCGCCTTTCTTCTGGAGCTTCTGCTTCGTATGCTGTGATTAGCTTAATTTAAAGTTAATTTTAGCTAAAACAAGGTGTTGTTGTACCTGCCATGCTGCTGGCAGTGGACAGACGGCACTACATAACACGATAAACAAAGAGTCACTGGAATCCTTTGCGCTACGCTCGCCCCTTAAAGAGAGCTGCGTCACTGGCGCAGGCACCAACACACCTGCCGCATGCTGTCGCAGAGATAATGTATGTGCGTACGGCCCTTGCAACGCTCGAGCGATGCTGTGACTCCCGGCGCACCTGACTGCTGACCGCCCAAGTGAGATTTCTATCTAAATTGATGCGTTTTTCCATGCTTTTGATGAGTCCAATTAAATTAATTACCGAGCATTAGATAATCCAGTGGCTATGCGCCAGCAATGTGCCAGACACAGCACAGCACCCACTATATGTATGTATGTGTGCATAAAGCTCTGCGGCGTTAGTTCTAATCAAAAGGTAGCTCAGACGTCTCGCATTACAAAGTTGCCCCTTGTACTCGTTTGTTCCGTTACTTTTTTGTTTCGTTGCATTTGCGTGACGAGCGGGGCGTGAAAGGGGTGTGAGCGCATAAATGGCAGACTTGACAGTAATTTTTTTCATCACTTTGCTGCCGCACACGCACAAACAGCGCCGGAGTTTGTTTGTGCGCCTAGAAGTATGCTGCGCTGTGTCGATGGTGTGTGTGTGTGCTCGATATACAAAGTTGTGGCGCAGCGATAAGCAATTTTATATTGATGTAGATTGATTAAGTTAATTGAAATTCACACAAAGCCATTCAGCAGCTGAAATACCCGAGTAAACCGGTTAATTGATGCAGCGGCAAAAAAGCAGAAAGAAAGCAGGAAGTTGAGTAGGGGAAAAAAGAACTCTTGAATGTTTGCATCAAAAAGCAATTACCCATTTAATGCTTTGCTCACGCTACGTTGAAGCGCGGTGGAGGGGGCAAAAGAAGTTTTGTTGAGGTTATGTGCTATGAGTTCGTTACTTTACATATGTATGTAGGTGTGTATGTTAGTCCAGCTCTGGGCAATGTGCTCTTTAATAGTTATAGCTGCTAACTTTTGATTTTTATAAAATATATAGTGAAGTATTGCTTTTTTTAGGGAATCGTATAATCATTTATTATGTGTTTATTAGTGAAATGTCCATATTACTTTTATTCTCCTTCTAATGAAAAAAAATGCAAATAGTATGAAATATTTTGTCGGTTGACTGCTACCAAAGTTGTATAGAAGAAGACGACATGGAATAATCTATGAATTCTATTTTATTTTTGATATTCTGAACATTGAGTAAATCGTTAGACATACTTCAGAGTAAGCTAGCGAAGTGCTTGCAACTGATATTAACTTTTTTGACAAATTTGTGGCAAGCTCAAAACGTTTCATTGAGATATGAGCATCTAGTGATTGACTTTTAGGGGTTTTTGCATATCACAAAGGACTAACTATCTCCACTGTTCAAGTGTGCTTAAGCTTTACTTTTCGCGTGGGTATCAACCCGAAGAAATATATTTTCACTGAGGTGTTGTGACGTGACGTGATGAGATGTGACGTGTGGTGATGCGATGTGGGATGTTGCGGAACGTTCAAAAATAAATTATAACTTTCAGAAAAAGTAAAGGCACCGTGATCTATTGGATCTTCATTAGATAATTTCTCTTCTTCTGTATTCCTTAGATTTTTATTAATTTTAGTACCGAGCTTATAGAAACAGCTGTTATGTTTTTATATGCGCATAAGGGACTATACCACATGTATGAAAATATGCATGTGAAAACAATGTTGTATCCGAAATTTCGGTAAAATGTTGCATTCTATACTGGTTGGGAGATAGCGCTTATGCCCTTACTCTCTCAGTTGCTATTATTTTGGGGTCTTTTGCAAAGCTTTTGATTTTCTACACAACTGAAAGACCGCGGCGATTTATATCTTATTCCAGTTCAGACGTGACTTATTTCATTCGATAGACTCTCTTTGAAGTAAAAATTTAGTTAAAACTGAGTTTGGTGCGATAAACAGATAATAATCGTTCATTTTACCACAACAGAAACAGAACAGAAACGTTTAAAAAATATTTATTGATTTTGGTTTTGCTATTATTTTCTTTTAGATACTTATGATCTCAAGCTTCAAAACGATATAATGCGGAAGAAACCAAGAAGCAAATGTTATAACGAGCTAACATTTTTTACGATTAGTGCCTTTGAAATATGCTACATTATGATCAAAAAATGTCCAAATCTAGCCTAAGTACCGAATATTTGAACACCAGTATCTTTAGTTTTTTTTATGAAAAATCAGGAATCAGGGATCAGGGATAATCTTGTACTGACAATAGTATATCTGTGTGTCGAAAATTGGTTTAATTGTTTCAATACTTCTCCCAAATCCCATATAATTGATATACATATTTTCTAACTTCCAAGTGACTTTATACCGCGTTGATCAGCGTTTTACTGATGACAGCGTATTTTTGTGCCTAAAATGTATAAAATTAAACGAAAGTTAAGCTAGCCCTCATATGAAAAACATATAACATTCGGGTGACTTTACTGCATATAATTGTTAATGGTATGTGAGGTTCCTTAATGAATCTCAAGGCACACTTTATGTGGTACATTTATAGTACGTAGTAATGACAAGAATAGATAAAAACTTGTCGATTCTACGCCCAATTTCTATACGCTGCATTCATATGTATAATAATTTTCATTTTCTAACAACCCTTTGTCGAATATGTCGGCCAAAAAATGGAATTAACTCGTGAACATTTTCGTGCGATCATTTTTCACAACTTTCGACGTGGATTATCACGACAAGAGTGCATCGATGAACTAAAATCTTTGTATGGCTATGAAGCACCATCCTATAGCACTGTGAAAAACTGGTACAACGAATTCAATCGTGGCCGACGCTCGCTCAAAGACGAATTCCGTGAAGGTCGTCCAAAAACAGCCGTTGTGCCAGAAAACAACGATGCCGTACGTGAACTGATAATGCAAGACCGTCATGTAACATACCTTCAGATAGAGGCATGCCTATACATTTCTCCCACCAGCATACATTCGATATTGCATAAACACCTGGCAATAAAAAAAGGTTTCTTCTCGTTGGATCCCGCACAATTTGACAATCGCTCAAAAAAAGGCTCGTGTGGATTGGTGTAAAGAAATGCTGAAAAAATACGATCGCGGTGCTTCAAAAGACGTTTATAAGATCGTCACAGGTGACGAATCATGGATCTATGCGTATGAGCCCGAAACAAAACAGCAATCAACCGTGTGGGTCTTCCAAGACGAACCAAATCCAACGAAAAAAAAAAACATTTTCGTCGATAAATATGGCTATTTTCATTATTAGGCCAGAAATATATATAGTAGCCCTCGTATCAATACTCTTGTTATTACATTATTGTAAGATATTTAAAGTTTACTTCTACATACATAAATAAAGAAATAAGCTTTCTATTACCTACAATGCTCAGGCTTATTTGATCAGCACGCTCACTAAGCAGGTACTCTATGGCGTATAAGTAACTTGCAGTGTGCACTTTTGTATTCCACCACTACTGTCGTAAGCACACACAAACAATTGCATGCAACAAGAACTTAGAAAGGTGTGGTAATAAAAACGAGGCAGTGAATCAGTGATATTTGAATGGCCTTGGCCCGCCTTGGACCGCGCACTTTGCGTGCAACCATAAATTTTCTGACTAAATAATTTTCACATAATTTTTATGCAACTGGCAACTGCTTTTAAGACTTTGCCTGCCGCATAACTTGTAATTAGCGTTTCCCCAGCACAAACACACACTTACACATAGACAAATAACTGTGTGGCAAGCGTGCTGCAACTTCTCATTTGTGCCGCGAGCTCAGTCTGTTTGACCGCTACATAAACTATGCCTGTTTGTCGTCTCTGCGGCGCGGATGTGGTGCAGGTGGTTCATTTTTCATGAGCTACACATTTTTCTGTTTGCACGCAGACGAAAGCGAAGCCACTAAACAAACAGTGTAACAGAACTTGCAACAAAGACTCTGCAGTCACAATAACAAGTGCAGTATTTATTCCTCACTACCATTCGGTGAGTGTGAAGGCAGGTGGTGTTAGCTGGGTGTTGCCATTTGGAGCGTAATGCGAGGCGGTTGCGTGAGTTCGCCGCGAGTTTTGCGTGAATTTGCGTAAATCTGCGTTTCCGCGTGGAGTTCAGAGCTCAACCGCTTGGGTCGGTGGGTCGGTAAGCGGCGGAAATGCCCGGATTCTTTTAATGTAAAGTTCCGCGCTTGAGCGAATGCTACTAATTACTTGGAGTTGAGAAGTTTGCTGGCGGTGCGCACACAGACAACCAGCGCCAGCGTCTGCGTGAGTTTGTCTTCGCGGTGTAGAAGACTAAAGTGGCGTCAGAAGTTGCACTTTGCCATTGCTGTAAGCTGCGGTAAATGCCAGTTAAGTTTGTGCAACTTCTATATAAACTACTGTTAACAGAAAATCTAGCAATTAGTGTCTGCTTAAGATTTGTATGCTAAGTATGTTGCAAGTAGTAATGACATACTTACATATAGTAAATGAAATGGTGAAATGATGAAAGCGTTTCTGTTTTGCGTGTTCAGTGTGATGCTGGCACAAGCTGGACAACATTTACTTTATAAATATTAAAAAGTATGCTTCGAGGTAAGACGTATTGTGTCTGATTAAAATCATTCGACCCACAGGTCTAAACCAGCGCTTTTAGGGTCAAGCTTTGTGTAATTCTTAGAAGTGAAGATTTTTATCTTTCGTTCAAATTTCATCATCCCCTTGCCGCGTGTCGTACTACAACTTTCTGTATTAATACATTCATATATATTTACTCCCACTACTGGGGAGAGTCCAGTAGGAACCTCTACAATTGTGATAAGATGAGCTTTGCTAAGATAAAGTAGTTCAGAAGATGTTCTAAGTTCTTCCCCAGGCCAAAAGGATCTTGCAGTCGCAGAGAAGCGATTCGTCGACCAATGCTGGTCTATAAGATCAGTGTTAAAGCGCAAAATGTGGTATGAGTGCCTAGTTAGATTATAGGCGAGATCTTCGGCTTGGCAGTTTCCAGCGCTTCCGCTAGGACCAGGCATCCAAACGAGTCTGATGATGAAGAAGAATGATGATATTGCTAGTAAAAACAGACAATCCTTGATTAACATTGAGATCACAGTTTGCGAGCTCTGCTGTCGGAGTGAAAGCTTAGCTTCCTGAATGAAGTTGCAACCCGGAGCAGTAAATCTACTGCTTGCTACCTTAAAAGCAGTCACTTCTATATAAGAAACGCTACAGTAAGCCGGTAGCCTACAACTAAACTTGAGGGAGAGCTACTTACAAAGACACACCAAACGCACTACGATTCGAGCAGAGAAGTAGCGGAATATGATTATACAAATATAAATTAAAATATCTTATCTGACCAAGTTCATCCACAAAATAGATAAACTATCTACTTAAGCTTTAAACGCTTACAAAAAGCGACCCCACTCAACTTCCCACGAACACCTATTTCATCACTAAATGCATATGTTTCTAATCGTCTACATTTATCCCATAAAAAACTGAAAAAAAAAATTAACTACAAACTACTTGTCCACTTACCGCATACTTTTGCGCACATCCTGCGGTTCAGGTGGTCGCGGTCGATGCCTGCAGACGACCACAATACCCGCGACGATAATTGACGTTACAATGACGGCACCTATCGCCACCACGGCGGCCAGTATGAGTAGCTGCGACTGCTGTTTCTCATGTCCATGCACATTGATGCTGGCGCCCGCACCCGCCGCCACGCCGCTACCGCTAGCGCTGGCGCTCAGGCCGCCACTTGAATGGTGTGTCGTTTCCGCCGGTGTGGGATCCTCGGAGAGTATGGACTCGTCTGCAATAAAATAATTGTGAATGGTTGAGAGAGAAAAAAATGTAAAAACAATTTGCACACACATAACCTCAAAAAAGTGAAAGTGAATAAAAAACCCCGTTACAAAATGTGAAAACGAGTTGTATATTCGTAGGGCGCCCATAAGCGGTCCAAACCTCTTGCAAATTTGCTGTGAAATGTGCGCGCTGTGCAAAATGCAGCGCCATATTAACGCGTACTTAGTGCACAGTTAAATAGATTACACATACACATCGACGAGTTAGCTGTATGTTAGTATGCATATGTAGATTAATGTGCATAAGTGCACACACATATCGCGCAAAAGTTGAAGGTAGTTGCCAAGTACTTCACTTTTTCCCAGCGTGATACGCGTGAGCACATTTTCCACTCAAGCTGTTGCCTGTGTGTATGTGTGTGTGCGCTCATCGACTTACATTCAGACATATGCCACTAAAGCATATTTGCTCTATATTTGCTTAAAATTAGTTTACTTTAATCTCATTCCAAGCATACTTCCTTTCACATTCATTTCGATGAGCTTCCAGCAATCCATGCGGTTCTAAAATTACCTTCAAAATGAGGAGGTAATTAATTCGTGACTATTTAGTTTGTGGAATATATTTTATTTCGATTTGAATCAGCCATAAAAATAAATTTGTACTGACATGCGGAGCTAAGTTATTACAGCTTACTCAAAACAACGAGCGTATAGAAATACAATATGTGGTTAAGCCTAAAATTTAGCGAACTCTAGAATTTTGAGATACATGTATAGAAAGAAAAGGTATTTTCTAAAGTAAAAATAGATTAAAAAAAATTTCAAGGAAAAAATAGTAAAGATTATAAGACAAGTAGACATATAAAAAAGTATCTATATCCACGAAGATAAAACTCTGCAAAGGAAAAAATTTATTTTTGATTTCTTTTCTGAAAAATTTTCAATTTCAAATTCCGCTTATATTTTTACAAGGCAAAGGTATTTTGCTTGAAATGTTACATTTCAATTTTCTTGCAGCTCGCGTTTTACGCTATTCATTGGCAGCAGCTTTGTTCCCCTTCATACAGCAAGCTCTCTCATTTCACCATTCTTGCAGTTTTTCCACACACTAAACGCTCAAGTTTGTTTGGCTAATAGCTTTTATGCTCCAGCGCAGGCTGCGCATATGTATGTACATATATGTTTCACTTATACCAATCCTTACATCATTACATACTTACAATATGCGCATGTGTGTGTGTGTGAGTATGTGGTTGTATGGTGATGAAAATTGAAATTAGTTGCCTGAATGTGGGTGTGAAAGCCATAGTTGCCAACATTTACTCACTTAACTGTGCCACACACACACATCCACAACGTGTACGTGTATGTGTATGTGTGTGGCGATGCCTGCGGGCGAGGACAAGCAAGTTTATGACTTCGCAAATGGTTGAAAACCGAGCATCGAACGGACATAACTGCCTCAAAATTGCCTGTGTGCCCGCCCAGGCTAGATATGCTGGGGATAATAATTTGCCAAGCCATTTCACAATTCTTTAATTTTAACATATTGCTGCAGTGCTTATGATATGAAGTGAGTATTTTTTCCGAAGATCTGGCAGCAATGTGCATAGTTGGCGGGTATGTGAGACTTAGTCCTCTGAATTTGGTTGGCATTGAGAAATTTATAAAGTAATAACTGTGCTTTATAAATTAGAATAAATTAGATGTGTTTTTTTAGTGGATTTGAAGTGATTTTCGGGATTCTATTGAACTTATTGGGAGATTAATTTAATTTACTAAAATATTTAAATTTTTTTTTGTATCAGATGGCCATAAGGGTAGGAATCTCGGAGTAGAAGACACGACCTTTTTCCCCCTCTACTTCAAGAACTCATAACGCAATGAAACAATTGTTTTTGTTTAATTATTTTTTTGTATTCTCATCTATAAACAACTCTCTTGGATCATTCCTGAACACTACTGTAGCGTTTAATAAAGTCTCTACAGAGTTTATTCTGAATAGTAGGTGTTGTTCCTGCTATACAACGCTGGTCCAGAAGTCTTTTGACCCCTAGACTAAAATGGCCAAGGAAATCGGTAGAGGTTACCTGCAAGTTGGAGTGCTATTACCGCTACTATGGACATTAGTGGTGAATAAACTGCTAAGGAGCTTGAACGAAAAAGCCCCTATGGAAGTGGCATATGTGATCGATATTGCCATCTTAATAACAGAACTTTCGGATACAGATCACTGGGTAATGGTGATTGAGCAAACATCGACTAAATGTTCTGACCTGTAAAGAAAATCAAAACCCAATGGAATGGATACCTGGATGCAAAACTTGAAAATTCAAGTACAAAACGGCCTATATGCACTCGATAGAAGAAACTAGGTACATAAGCAGAATTCTAACTGGTCACTGGATAATGGTGATGGCGACACATCGACTAAATGTTCTGATCCGTAAAGATCAAGACCAATGGAATGGATACCTTTCTATAGAATGGAAACAATGGAGTATCTCTAGTGCACTTGTTCCGTATTGGAAAGACTAAGCTGTAAGCATTTGGGGTCTCCACGGCTTGATGCACTGGAGGAGGTTTTGTTAGTGAAGCCGTAGGCGTGTTAAAATTCACGTCCAGTGAAAGCATCCTAAAGAATGACTACTCCTTACGGACCTAGTACGTGAACTCCATCTGGTACCGCAAACGACCAAAACTGGTATGTGCGTGGCTATTGGCCTAAC
Source organism: Bactrocera dorsalis (assembly GCF_023373825.1). Lineage (NCBI taxonomy): Eukaryota > Metazoa > Arthropoda > Insecta > Diptera > Tephritidae > Bactrocera > Bactrocera dorsalis. The sequence continues at coordinate 14,595,800 of NC_064304.1, read as the reverse complement.
AGATTATCCTAACCTAGTCTAGCCTATAAATCACATTAAAGCAGAAACTTCAATACTCTCCAATTATCAATGGCAAAGATAGATTTTAATCTCTGCTCTACCGCAGATCGTAATGAGCTTCTTAGAAAAGAACTGTTTGCGATAATTTTTTTTTTTGAAGAACTTAGATATTTTTCTTCGAGTTTTAACTATTCATAACCCCAAACTCCAATATTACACCTACTCAATACAGGAATTTAACTCATAATAGCTTCTACATTCCGCACCTCAACCTCAACTGTGATCACTTTCGAGGTGAAAGTTCGAGGTGAAAGTGTATATAAAAGGTTAAAGGTTAAATGAGGCACACATGTAAATAATGGCACAACGAATTGCCGTTTAATTTTATTATTTCGTGCATGTTCAAAATTTTATTTCATTGTGTGTGGGTGTATGTGTGTGTGGGTAAGACTGTTTAATATGCCGATATGCCGGCAATTGTTTTTATTGAGCCGCTTATGATTTGCTTAATGTGCACCTTTAACCGGCAAAAGTCTTTCGGAATCACTTAAGCGCCCCTGCGCCGCTCGCTAACGCTTCGGCTCGCTGCTGTGCTCTTGGCTGCTGGCTCATTTGCCTTCGATCGAATTTATATTTACGTCAAAGTATCCGCATTTATTTGATATTTAAGCGGTAACGGCATATTGTTTTATGGCCACGTTAAGCAGCAAAGCCACATAAATTATAGGAAAATAAATTTAAGATGCGATATCCTGCGCCACAAACAACAACAGCACCACGGCACAACAGTTAACGGCAGCGCACGTACACGGAGAGCTTCCTACGAGCGGCACTCGCTTTGTTTAAGCTTGGGTGTTCTTGTTGCGGCAGCAAGGGCGGCATGAGGCGCAGGAAAATGACCATAAAATATTGCCAGCCGAGTCAACGCTACTCACGGCATTAAGCGCCCAGAGCGATTTTCGATTCCAACAACGTACATTAATATGCACACATACAGGCTATACGAACTGCGCGTACGCTCCTATAATATTACCCATTTTACATGTGCGTGAGTGCGTGTGCTCCAAATCCGACGCTTGGCATATTTCGGAACTCTTAATGTGCCTGTGATTAGAACAAGAAGTCATGGGTGCCTCATTGGAGCGAGCGTCGGACTCCCCAAATGCCTGTATAAATGCAGAAAAATTGCGATTGCCGAAAGGGCCCGCACAAAGGAGTGAAAGTAAAAAAAAGAGCTGCAAATAACATAAAAAAAATAAAAACAACTCCTATGTGCATAGTAAATCCCTTTCGTTTGTTGCCGCCATTTAAGAGACGAAGCGTGCCGAGTGGCAGACGAACGGTCGCTGTAGACTTTGCATGGCGCAACTTGTTATTCTAAGAGGCAAGCGTATGTGTTTCGCTCTTGTTTTTTTGCCATTAAAATGGCTCATAATTGTTGCCCGCTGTTGCTGCGCTCTGCCACAAACACATGCATATGTTTGTGCGCCGCGCATTTCCACATTTGTTTAAGTAACTGTTTGTTATGAAATGCTTTTGGGCAGCTACTTCCACAGCCACATACATATATGCATGTGTGCGGTCTACTTTAGCTCTCACACACTCCTTAAACACGCTTTAACTACCGGCTGGCGTCCCATGCCATACTTTTCCTGCAACATTTTACGCTTTAACGGTAATAATGCGGCAATTGTTTGCCAGTAATCTGAGCTATTGTCTAGCGCACGTGGTCAGACCGTCGGGGGCGCAATGGCTGTGTAGCAGCGGGAATTTATGTGGAATGAACGTGTTGTTGGCATAATATTAAAGCCAGCATTCGTACTCCCACATATACACACAAATACATATACACATATACACGTGGTAGTGTGTTGGTATTGTGGCTTTAATATACATAAGAATATATATATATTTTACTAAAACCTACAATACTTGTGTGTATTATCCTAGAAAATCATCTTGAGCGCATTCATTCAATTGCGTATAGAGAAAATGTTACTCATACGCCTCGGCGGTCTAAGAAGGCTCAGCATTGTAATGTATTGCTTTGAAGTGCAGTAATTATGTAACAAAAGCGCATTTTGCGTTAGACTATTTGCAACTAACGAAGTCATTTAATTGCGGCTTTTTCATCTTCTTGAGCGAAGTACTACTCTCGCAATCGGATTACAGCGTATGCACTCGGTAACTTTGGTGTTGTAAGTCATATATTTGAGAGGCAGCGAGTTATGAGTGCTATAAATCAAAGCGGTTGTATTATAGTGTGAAAGTGTAGTGTGTGGTAGTTCTTGGGAATATTTGCAACACGCTCAGCAAGTGCTAAATATAGTGTCTGTGAGTATAAGTACCTGGAGCGAATAGAACTAAGCCCTGGCGATGAATAGGTAGTAAAATTATTGACTTTTGGTTGACTTAGCAATCAAAGGAAACCTGGATGATTGCTCTAAACTTGATTTTACTACAGTGCGGTATATGTATAATTCGTTCTGTATATTAAGAATTCTAATATACAAACTTTCGCATATAAATCTTTAGCAAGATTTCAAGCAGCAGACGAACACTTTTACAAATAAATTTAAAAATACTTAACGCACTCTCCTTCATTGACGAAAAAGAATTACAAATATATATTTATTATATATATTTAATTAAATGTCTAAAAAGTCCAACTACAGACCCACTCAGTTGCAGTTAGTTGCCTTAAACTTTTACAGAAGTAAGTGCCTCCCTTAACGCTCTTTAACAAAAACGAAACAATATTCCATTGATTCATAATTTTCGGAGAAGTGCAGGTCAAGAAATGTGTTACAAATTGCCACTTTGTTTGCTTATAATTGATTGAACATTTGCACCAATATTTATTATTCTTTTGCGCGTTGTATACGAACACTCACAGTGACTAAGGAAAGTATGTAAACAATTGAAAGTTGATAAGAATAATGATTGTATGGGAATAGCTGAATATTTGTTATTTTAAAATCACTCCAAATATAGCAAAGTTTCTTTTATAATGTGCCACTAAATGCTTTAAGAGTTTTTTCTGGCTCACACCGCCAAATATTTTGCAGATTTTACCCTGCATCAGGAGACTTAGCTTTACATATATCATGTGTGTTAAACTGTATAAGGGAAAAGATAATGTTTCGACATCACCCTAAATGATGGCAATATTTTTTTTGTATTAAAAAACAATGTTCGAGGAGTAGGCATATATATTTATCGAAGTCACACCTAATAGAAACACTGCCATATGAAAGAAACCGATATTTGTAATTAAATTTCCGGAAAAATTATATTTCCTATTTATGTATTTTGCTAAGTTGGTAAGACTGTCATAAAATTTAAAGAACCGTTGGTTTTGCATAGATCGTATATGTACTAGAAAGTGTACTCAAATACCGGAAGAAATATTTTCTGTGTAACTTTGAGTAGAAGAATGAGGAATTTTATTTTAATTTTCTCTAGAAAAAACTGAAATATTCAAATGGTATATAGGAATGTATATATTCTGTATTTTTTTTTTTTTTTTTTTATTTTAATAATTTAGTGAAAAAGCGATAGTAGGATAATTTTTGAACATTTACCGAAATATTTTTTTTGTTTTGGTATTATTTATTGGGAGCTTTGTTTAAAAATAATGAAATTTTTCGTAAACAAAAATTATTAAGTCGTCTTTAATAATGTTAACGCCTTTAAAGTAGCCCCATTCGATATTATGCATTGATACAAGCGCTGTTCAAATCGTCGAACCACTTCTCTAACCCGATTATTGGGATAATCTTTAGCTCTTTCAGCGAACTTTTTAAGGTCCTCTCTGTATTTGGAAATACAAAAAACTCATACGCAGCATGGCTCCTGGCGTATTCCATATAGAGGGAGGCTGGGGCATCGCTTTAGTATTGCATTTGGTCAAGAATTCACGAACAAATCTTTTGCTCCATGTTTTTTTTAAACGAAAATCGTCAAGCTCAATAAATACACGTCTCGGCTTAGCGGCTTCTACGAAAGTAGTAAGCAAAGAATGCAGATGAAAAGTTTATCGTATGGCATCCATAGCAACATAATAAAATATTTGACTCTCCAAACCAGCGAAATTTTCATTTTAAAATTCGCATTACTTTTTGAACACTCCTCAATCATTATTCACAAGAGTCCTTATAGAAAAAATGTTAATATTTTGCTTCGGAAAAATTTTATATTTTCAGATTTTCACATCAGACCACAAATTTAACAAAAATAGACTCCGTTCATTTCCACAAGATTTTACGTATGCGTACTTTACTCAATCACTATATACCAGCACAGGATGCCTCACACATTCACACATGTATACTTCTAATGAAACTTACACGAATAAAGCAAGAAAAGCGATTTGACCATTAGTTGTATAAAAACACATTGCCATACCTTTTGTATTTGTATTTCAGCTAAAATGCCGACAATAAACAGCGTTATTTGTGTCATTATTTCACTTTACCGTTATTCATGTGCGCATAATTTGATGGCAAAAATTAGCAAAACACGGACAAATTGATTAATATCGCCATCAACGGAGATGAAATGTGTACAAAACTGTACTAAAATGCTGATGGACGAGCGATGAATAAGCTTATTGCGCACACGCACACAAACAGTTATACAAATGTGCAACTACATACATATATGTGCACATAAGTGGTGGCAATCACCAATGAAAGTCAAATAAATTATTAGTTGCTGTTTGGCGCTCGCTAGCCATACATAAATGCATACACACACACATACATATAAATATATACATACATACGCATATATAATATATGTGTGTATCTTTGCAGTATATTCATAATCTTCTGCTTGCGAAAAAAACAAGTTCCCTGCGCTTGTTTGTGCGTCTGTTTACAAGTGTTTCGCATTCATTTACAGCGCAATATTTGTAAGTGGCAAAAGAACTGTGGCGTCGCTGGCGACACAACTCATAAAATCGCCATAAAGCAGCAATCAAAACACAAATAAAAGTTATGGCAAAAAATGCGCCAGCAAATGAAATCATTTCTGTTTTTGTTTATGTAAATACATATGTATGTATGTATATATTATAGCTAAATGTAAGGCAATAAGTGAAGAAAAGCCATTTGGATGGGCGCAACTCGGGGTGAGAGGTTAAGTGCTTGCATGTGGGATCCCATTGAAGCTCTGAAGTAAGAAGAGTGCATAATGGTGTCAGGAAATCAGCTTAGGCTATATTTAGATATATTGCATAAACAAATTTATTTATAGCAATAGTTTTGTTTTGTAGAGTTCACATTAAGCTATAAAAATTTGAGGGTATAAATACTGAACGGGGTATATAAAGTTTGCCATGAAGGTGGTTTATCTTGTCAAATCTTTATATGAGAGTGTGCGGAGACCCTATAATGTATAATGTACATAAATAATCTGCATAATGAGCTGAGTCGATTTAGCCATGCTCATCTGTATGTTTATAAAGAAAGCAGTTCGCAGTTTTTGAGAAATTAGGTTTGAAATTTCGCTCACGTCTTTTACTCGCCAAGAATGAGCTCTCTTGCCGAAACCTCCGATATTGGACTATAGCATATAGCATATATATTTGAATATATTTACTATATATAATTTTCTTATAAGCTCCTTGACATACATACATATGTACATATCAACATGTATATATTTATTCCCATGTTCTTGGAATATCTGCTCTAATACAAATTCACGTGAACGTATACAATATGCATACGTTTACTTATTACACATTTGTGTACATACTACTTATACATATATATTTCATACGTATGTATCTATCAATTGATTGCTTTCTCGGAGCTTCCTTTCTTTCAACACTAATGCCGGTTTGGCGCATCCTGAGTTTCTTTTGATGACTGTCTCTTTCTTTCTTTTTTGGCTTCTCATTTTTTGTTTCTTACGATACTGTTTTTTTACGGCTAATACTTTATTTTTTGTTATTGTAATTTCACTTTCGTAATTGAAGGCGAAAACAAATTCTTAACGCTTCACTGTGCATGCACGCGTGCCAATTTGTGTACGTGTGCGTTAAGCTGAAGTTCTACACGCACACATACAGATGTATAGGACAGGATGACAGAAAATGAATAACTGTATATGCTACGGTAAAATGTGGTTGCAAAAGCTGAGCTTAAGCTGTAATGCAATAAATGAGGCGCACTTTAAAGGCCTAAAACAGGCAGGTATGAGAGGGTAAATAATAAAAAAAAAACTTCTCAATTGTGAACCTAGTTAAAAAATTGTATGTACTTTAACGACGAGGACTACTACTAGCACTTGCAGGGTAGTAAAGCATGAAGTTAAAACCCATCTGCAGAAGTTCATGAACTTCCTCGGCACTAATCAACATCACAGGTTAAGTTAAGCTAAATGGCTAGAACTGTCTTCCGGTTCACTCCGTGTCAGAAGGACCTTACGACTTCGCAGCTGGTGGTGGTTGCAGTTATTGAGACTGAGGTAATTGCACGCTCCTCAGCTCAACAGTTTCCTGCAATATTATTTTGGCCAGGCACCTTAATCAGTATAATCATAAAGTAAGTTGATTCTGGTTATAAGGAGTCTGGACATCCAGTCAGCAAAGTCAAGGCTAATATCGCTGCCCTACTATCGGCGTGGATAGAAACTACTCTAAAGAAAGCTGTGCTATGAAGCAGTAGATCTACCGCTACCTTTATGGCAGCTACCTCCACTATAAAGACGCTGCAGTGGTCAGGATGCTTAAAGCTAGTGTTGATGGAAAGTTCCCGACAATCTATTCCTTCACCAACCTTCCCCGCAAGCTTTGATCCGTAGAAAAGCTCACCGCCTCTCACCTACAGCATGTATGTGACAGGGCCACACCTTCCTCGGAAATGTAAGCGGAAAAACGACCGAGCTAGGTTCGGCGACCTGTTAATCCAAATATTTTGGAATGAAATCAAGGTGTGCGAAGATTCTGAATGTCCCACAGGACATAACTGTGTGAGTTCAAACAAGATTGGTATCTATTAAAAGATTGCTAACATTATCTAAAATATCTGTATATGTTAATTCGGTTTATTCTAAATCTTCTTTAGTGCTGTGTGGCACTAAAGCGCTCTGCATAATGGCGTTTCTTAGAACTTACTATCATAGATATACAAGTACAATAACCCACTAGGAAACGGAAAAAAACGTGCACTCTGAGAATAATTTTCAGTTTTTATACTTTCTTCTGCTATTTGCTTTGATTTAAGCATCCTCATCCATGTGATCAATAAGCACTCTTCCGAAAAAAACAGCTAAGAGAACTTGTCCTAAACGAAGCTTCTAAGTTCCAAGACAGACAAAGTAGAACAACGGAAGGCATAGTTTACAACAAAACTTAAAGTATAAGCTGCTGGCTTCAAAACAGCCTTTATTAATTCGCTCTCAGATATTTTCAAAGATAGTGCCAATTAATAGGATTATCTACGTGTCTTCAGGAAAGAATGTGAATTCGTAAAAAGAAAGTGGTTTAGACGATCAAATAACGAGAGCTCAAAATTTGTGCCCAATGAATAATCAGCAAGTATGCAAGTGAAAGGCTCTACAATTTCAAGCCAAAACATCAGGTTTTCGAATAGCACGCAGCGCGGCAAAGCAGTCTACTTGCAGGCAGCTAATGTAGAACTTTTCACATTGGTTGCAGCGATTGCCATAAGAGTTGCCGTTATACTCGAAGAAATCGAATTGATGATGTGAAATTGTGTTTGTATTGAACTGCCGAGGCAACCAAGCGAAGAATGAGCAAATGAAAAGAAGCTTTCGAGGCGCAGGCAGTTTACTTGGCATACACACAAGCAAGGAAAAAGCAAGCAAAGCCATCGATGCAAGCGCGCTCTCATACAAATGTGAGCTCAAGTATTTGCCTGTGTCGCAAAGTGTGTGAACTCATTTGAGTGGAAGACGTGCAAATTCAAGAAGTTGCCGAGCTATCGAGGCAAGAGGCACAAGGCAAAAGGTGTAAGTGGAAAGCTCCAGCCGAATACAAGCATTTTGGCGACATTCATTTCACAGCTTCCAACAAATAGCTGAGAGTGTTTGTAAATTTCTGCAAAAAACATCAAAAAAAATGGAAAAATTTAATGTGACTTACCGTAAGGTCCCAATTGTGCCGCCACTCGTACACGCTCGATTACGACCGGCGGCTCGCTGCGTCCCTTCGCATTAACGGCATACACGAGAAATTGATATTCTCGGCCCGGCTCCAAGCTGTTGAGACGAAATTGCGGTTGCGGCTCTTGCATGCGAAGTACCGGTGCTGACGTCGCCTGAAAGTATGCAAAATATGCGAATTCAAAAACAAAATTCTGCAAATAGCACGAACTCACACACACACGCGTATACACACACATTCTCATCCAAATAATGGCATAGAAAGTGAGCACAGATAAGAAAATGAAAGATGAAGTGTTGCAGAGCCTGCCATTGACCGGCCCATCATTGTTGGCAGCCTGCAATTTGTGGGCTCATGGCGAAATTATTCGAAAAGTTTCCTTTTATAGCGGCCAAATAGGAGCGCTCTCGGCTTGCATCATTCGAGGAGCGCTTCGACTTCGTTATTTTTCCTTTCATACATTTTGCTTGAATGTGAGAAATGTTTGCAGTAAATTTATGGTTTGGAAGTCGAGTCGTTTCCAATTGAATAGCCGTTAAGCAAATATGGCAGCGCTTTGTGCTTGACAGTCTTCAAAAACTCTGGCCGCGTTTTCTCACTAAGCCACTCAACATTGCACGCCATGCGAAACTATTTAAAACTTTCCGTTTGCAATCGCTTTAGAAAAGGATTTCGGCAAATTCGATTGAAATGTACAAAAAAGTGCTATAAATCTCCGTAATCGTTTTTGATGCAAGCGAAGTTCGCAATCAAGTATGATGGCTGCTGGTGCAAAGAAATTCGCGGGCTGGCGGCTTCCGCCTTTTCTTCAACTAAATAATATACAATGTTCTCAAATCTATGCCTTAAAAATTTAAGGCTTCTAATTGTTTTCTAACAAAAAATCTTTATAAAATATTTATTTTGCCCCTTTAGAAGTCTTTGGCTTTGGAATATCGAAAAAAAAAGAATTTCCAGAAAAAGTTGCAGGAATTTTTTTTTACTTTTATTATAGAAAGTTTATTAACAGAATGAATACTTAAAATATTTTTAATATTTACAAAAACAAATAAGGAAGGGCTAAGTTCGTATGTAACCGAACATCTTATATTCTTCTGCAAGGATCCCACCCGGTTAAATACTTTCAAGTGTTGGCAATATTTAAAAATTCAGCGAAATAACTGAACCTCATTGTTAGTCAAAATCGTTTTATGGATAACAATCGAAGCAAAAATTATATTAAATTATCCTCAACCGATTTTATCAATTTTAGCCAATACCACATTTTAATTAAATGCTTTCTGGGTTTCATTTAACCCGATTTTATTCATTTTAGACACAAAGATACACTAAAAAGACGCTCTCTCCTTTTCATTGAGATAACTCTCATATTAGCCGGTATATGCGGATTAAAGTCAACCGGAAGTTCGAAATTGCTTGTATTAAGTATATGGGGGCTAAGGGTAGTATTGATCTTTTCCAACCCATTTTTAAAACACGGTGACTTTGTATGCAATATTTCAATTATATATCGCACACATTGACCAATATTTTCGGTCAATAGTGAACTATATTAGACTGGGGTCCGCATATTTAAATAATGCCACAAACCGAATTTAGTTGAAATCGGTCGAGCAAGTCTGGAGAAGTGTGCTTTCACCGAAAAGATGGCTATTTGTTCAACTTTGACCCCGGCTCTTATAAACCTGCCGGATGCCACCTCGGTTTAAATTAAAGATATTGGCGTAAATTTCAAAGGTGTATGACTTTGCTAAAAATAGAATATTAATATTGCACTTAAATGTAGGCAACAAATAGGAACCTTTGATTAATTATGATAATATGTAAATAATAAAACTTATTATAGTCCAGACGTGCGGGAAAATGTTGTTGCAAAAATTCTTAAGTGGACTTTCCATAAAGTAACTATTTTGTGGAAAACAAAAAATGTTTATTGCCCACAACTGACAGAGACTGATTCAAAATGAGACCATAGCTTTTGGACATTTTATTTTAGTGCATGTGGTTACATAACTGGCAGATAGGACTATTTAACTACTATTGTAAGACTACTATGTAAGCATAAAATACCTGATTTTTAGTTTGACTTATGGAACATATGAATTGTGGCGTACTTGAAAGACCAGAACCAGTACAAAAATTATGGTATTTTTCTGGGTGACGATAAACTCATTTTAAATATTGAGTAATTTCTAGTAGCGCTGCGTATTTGCCTATTTTCCGAAAAATCTTCCTCTCAACTGATCTATATTAGATCCTATGAATATAAACATTATATTACTATTATGACTCTCATTACATAAGGCATCAAGGCTCTCTTTCCAGTTGAAATTTTTATACTCTCGCAACAAAGTTGCTAAAGAGAGTATTATAGTTTTGTTCAGATAACGGTTGTTTGTAAGTCCTAAAACTAAAAGAGTCAGATATAGGGTTATATATACCAAAGTGATCCGTCCGTCCGTGCAAGCTGTAACTTGAGTAAAAATTGAGATATCATGATGAAACTTGGTACACGTATTTCTTGGCTCCATAAGTTCGAAGATGGGCAAAATCGGCCCACTGCCACGCCCACAAAATGGCGGAAACCGAAAACCTATAAAGTGTCATAACTAAGCCATAAATAAAGATATTAAAGTGAAATTTGGCACAAAGGATCGCATTAGGAAGGGGCATATTTGGACGTAATTTTTTGGAAAAGTGGGCGTGGCCCCGCCCGCTAACAAGTTTTTTGTACATATCTCGGAAATTACTATAGCTATGTCAACCAAACTCTATAGAGTCGTTTCCTTCAGGCATTTCCATATACAGTTCAAAAATGGAAGAAATCGGATAATAACCACGCCCACCTCCCATACAAAGGTTATGTTGAAAATCACTAAAATTGCGTTAACCGACTAACAAAAAACGTCAGAAAAACTAAATTTTACGGAAGAAATAGCAAAAGGAAGCTGCACCCAGGCTTTTTTTAAAAATTGAAAATGGGCGTGGCGTCGCCCACTTATGGACCAAGAACCATATCTCAGGAACTACTCTACCGATTTCAATGAAATTCGGTATGTAATATTTTTTTAACACCCTGATGACATGTACGAAATATGGGTGAAATCGGTTCACAACCACGCCTTTTTCCAATATAACGCTATTTTGAATTCCATCTGATGCCTTCTCTGTATAATATATGTATATGTACATTAGGAACCAATGATGATAGTGGAATAAAACTTTACCCAAATACGGTATTTGAGCTGAGGTATCCCTTGTGGAAAAATTGTCGTGATCGAACTATAATTTTTCAAGGTCCCTGATATCGAACACGAAGAACTCTGTGCCTAACCTAACCTAACCTAATTTTTCACCGAAAATATCGGTAAATCTCTCAGAATTTAATTCTAATTAATTTTACAGCAAAATAAAAAAATATGTAAATGACGGATAAGGAAATCTCGATTATTACTTTATCATGCAAGAATATAAAATGTTCGGTGACACCCGAACTTAGCCCTTCCTTACTTGTTAACTCTGACGTAAACAAAAAGTTTCGACTGTTTTCAATTTCTTCAAGCCTATCTTAAACTAGTAACTGTCTATATACACAATCGTACTCCATAGCGCTAGATAACCGCCATCAACTAATAGCGCGTCTGCTAGTCATATTTCATTAGGATTACGCCTAAAGCGCTCGACTAGCCGACTAGCAGCTGACTGATTGTGTGTCTGGGGTGTCGTGAGACAAATGCCTGGTAATTAGGCTTCTACGTTCCACAGACTTAAGTTGGATTTGCATATTCCACGGACGCATTTTTAGTATATGCACGAGAACTGTCAAACGTCGAGGTGAGTCACCGCGTTGCAAAGCATATAATCTATGAGTTAGATAACTTGAATGAAGAATTCTTATATTTTGCTTGCTCTCTTCTACGCTGTCATATTGAGTTTTGCCGCTAAGCTGCAAAAGAAAGCAAGCCAAATGACACGTTCGAAACGCAGGAAAATGAAGCAAGTGAGTTGACGCAGGCACATTGTTGCCGCGGCAAGTAGCAATAATCGAACAAGTTGCAAAAGTTTCTCAAACAATTAATCATCCTTGCAAACTCTATTATAAACTTTCTGCTCAACGTAGATCTTTGCCATTCTTTTTCCTACTTCGAATTTTTCTTCAGCCATTTTGTTGGCTTTTCTTTGTTGGGTTTGTACTTATCGAAAATTGTGTGTTATCTTTTGTCTACGGCTTAAGATTTGTATTGTTGTTGTTCATGTTTTTTGCTATTTTTGATATTTTTTATTTTTGCTATTTTTGTTGCTGTTTGCCCACAAACGCCTAACTGACCACTTGTGCCACTAAACATTATTGTGTGTATATTAACTTTTCCTTATGTAAGATTTATATATATGTATTTGTATATACATATACACCAAATATGTATATGACCGATATGCGCAGGTTTATATATTTAACCCGCAGAGAAATTGGTTAACCAATAAAATACTTTTAGCAAAACCTAGCAGCTAGGTGAAGGTGAACTTGGAAATGGAGCAGGATTTTTTTTAGACCCTCTGTTACTAGCCTCGAAGGTCAACATAATCGGCCCACTTGAAAAGACTTGGCGTCGAGATCTTACAATGAAACCGCTCGACCTTCCCAAGCGAAATCGCTTCCGTTTGAAGGTTCTTGAAACGTCTCGAGAAGATCCGACGTTTGTGAGCCAAAAACCATGGTTTCTTGTTCTGAGTGCAAGGTGGAACAGATAGAGTGAAGAAATTGGTTATATTTCCCTATAGGGTTGCTATAATACCTTACAATACTCATAACCGAATATGTAGATATACATTTGTATATACTATATTTATATTTAGTGCTGAGCGCATTTATGTAATCAGCATGTTTCCTTAATAAAAGTTCGGAACCTCTTTGGAAGTTCTTAGCCATGGTCTTTATTGTTGATTCTTGTCTAGCCAGCCATTGACTGTGCTGCTTGCTTTTACGAGTATTACAGTTACTTTTCCTTGCTTTATCTACGCTGCGCTGTTTACATCTTCAGTAGAAGCCTCTGCTTCCCGCACTTATCAGCGCACACAATTCTTCTTCTGCTTCTTCTTCTTCATTGTCTGCCTTTTCTTGTGCGCACTTGTTATGTTGCAATTTGTGTTTGCCGCTTTTGTAGATAGATTTGTTGATTGTTCGAGTGGCGAGTGCGTGGCTGATGCGGAGAGCGCTGAACCGGCAGTGGCAACGGGACAGCGGTTGCAGCAGTAGCAGCAGTTCGGTCTCTTTAAATGGTTACGCACAAATTCCCACTCAAGTAAGTGGAAGTAATTTATTGTGTGTCCCTTTTGTAACTGGCAATCATTGAGGCGCTTTCTTTGCCCACGTGCACACACACACATATATATATATATATATATAGATACACATACACAAGCTTATGGCGCTTTGTGGAGTAGAATGCGCAGGGTTGTATGTGCGACTGGAGCTTGTGTGCGCGCATCCTTTACTCGCTCGGCCTTAAATACTCGGCACTTGGCTGTGTCGAACGTCGAACCAATTGCCCATCCGTTCTTCATTCAAAGCTTTTGTTTGGCTTATTAAAAAGCTTTATTGTTTCTTCGCTATTCGAGTGGAAGCAAAACTATGAAACTAATAATAGTTACGTAATGTTGAGCAGCATGATAACGTTATGGCTATTGCCTTCCAGTTTAGATGTTGTTGTCGTTTTTGTCTATTGCACTGTTTGTATTGTTGTTGCTTTCAGTAAGGGTCAGGCGCTGGAATGTGGCACTTTAGGCATTATGGGTTGCTTGCCACTGAATATACTATATATACAGATAAACCGTTATTTATATATATATTCTTTAGTTGAATGTTGGCCAATGAGCATTTTCCCGACCCTGACCCTGACTAATGCCCAAAGCATTCAACTGCTAACACACCAGTCGCCAGCACAAACTCTTTTCTATATATGTGTGCATACGTGTATGTGTGTGTTTGTTGTATATGGCACGCGTGCTGCTGGATAAAGTCAAGCGAGTCCGTTTGAGCAATAATTGACCGTATGAGTTACAAAGTTGTTTTTAATTTGAATTGGCAGGCGGATAGTCATAATTGTTGGCAAACTCACTCATGTGCGCAATGCACACATGCATACATACAAGCATCGGGCAATATATATTATATAAATGAAAGCAAATAATTGAATTAAATTGAATGATGAAATGTTTATGCGATTATTATTATTTTTTCTTGCTGAAAGTTTAGAGTTTTAGCTGAAAGTTGAAAGGAACGCGTTGGGCGGCTAGGGCGTATGAGCAACCAGTAGTCTTTATATGCAGTGTAAGTGGCTTTGTTATTACATAAGTGAAGCGTGTTGGAAAGTTCTAAAGCTCAACCGAGAGGGTAGAAAAGGATTCATAACAAGTAAGGAAGGGCTCAGTTCGGGTGTCACCGAACATTTTATACTCTCGCACGATAAAGTGATAATCGAGATTTCATTATCCGTCATTTACATATTTTTTTATTTTGCTGTAAGATTAATTAGAATTAAATTCTGAGAGATTTACCGATATTTTCGGTGAAAAATTAGGTTGGTTAGGTTGGGCACTGAGTTCTTCGTGTTCGATATCAGGGACCTTGAGAAGTTATAGTCCGATCACAACAATTTTTCCACAAGGGATACCTCAGCTCACATACCATATTTGGGTAAAGTTTTATTCCGCTATGATCATTGGTTTCTAATGTATATATTATACAGAGAAGGCATCAGATGGAATTCAAAATAGCGTTATATTGGAAGAAGGCGTGGTTGAGAACCGATTTCGCCCATATTTAGAATATGTCATCAGGGTGCTAAGAAAATATTATATACCGAATTTCATTGAAATCGGTAGAGTAGTTCCTGAGATATCGTTTTTGGTCCATAAGTGGACGGCGCCACGTCCATTTTCAATTTTTATTAAAAGCGTGAGTGCAGCTTCCTTCTGCCATTTCTTCCGTAAAATTTTGTGTTTCTGACGTTTCTTGTTAGTTGGTTAACGCACTTTTAGTGATTTTTAACATAACCTTTGTATGGGAGGAGGGCGTGTTTATTATCCGATTCCTTCCATTTTTGAACTGTATATGGAAATGTCTGAAGGAAATGACTAAAGAGTTTGGTTGACATAGCTATAGTAGTTTCCGAGATATGTACAAAAAACTTAGTAGGGGGCGGGGCCACGCCCACTTTTCCAAAAAAATTACTTTCAAGTATGCTCCTCCCTAATGCGATCCTTTGTGCCAAATTTAACTTTAATATCTTCATTTATGGCTTAGTTATGACACTTTATAGGTTTTCGGTTTCCGCCATTTTGTGGGCGTGGCAGTGGACCGATTTTGCCCATCTTCGAACTTGACCTTCTTATGGAGCCAAGAATTACGTGTACCAAGTTTCATCATGATATCTCAATTTTTACTCAAGTTACAGCTTGCACAGACGGACGGACAGACGGACGGACAGACAGACATCCGGATTTCACCTCTACTCGTCACCCTGATCACTTTGGTATATATAACCCTATATCTGACTCTTTTAGTTTTAGGACTTACAAACAACCGTTATGTGAACAAAACTATAATACTCTCTTTAGCAACTTTGTTGCGAGAGTATAAAAATGTGTGAGTAATTTCACTGATGGCTGAATCGTCTCAACTCCTCATGCTGATCATTGATGGGCTCTGCGTCGTTTCTCTCTGGGTGTGAAGGACTTATTACACACTGTCCAGGATATAAAGATGTTTTATGAACGATTCTATAGTCAAGATGTAAAATTTTAGCATTAGATTTTCCTTGTAGAATGACATCTTATGGTGCCATATGGACCATACATGATTTTTAAAATTTTTAAATAGATTTGATGGTGAAATAACTCTGCTGTAACTCTAATTCTCAATGATCAAAGCCTACAGTTGATTATTTTTTTTAAATTTTCTACTGATATGTCCACGCTTTTGTTGAGGATCGGTAGACGATGAGTCGAAGTGAGTTCTCCAGGCTTTTGTGGTAGATATAGTTTAAAAGAAATTTTAAATCAAAATAATTCGAACAAAAAACTAAACCTTCTTATGTGTGTAGACCTTCTCTATATTTCTTTTATACTGACTCAGCCCTAGAACTGTTCTGCTTACATTACCCGTAGTTCACTATTGAGTTTTAATACACTTTAATGATATGTCTTTAAAGCTTTCTTTGAATAGATCACGTTCACATCACCGTCATATTGTCTTCGAGTATACTGAACAACTTTTTAAAAGACGCTGTCTTCCTAACGTCCATCATTACCATCATCTCTAAAGACGATAGTCCAGTATTATTATAAGCTATTTGCCTCTCCACTTCATCCATTGACTATTCAAATCCAAGTTTCCATGAATACATTCCAATCCACACACAGACTCAAAACAATCAATAGCAATCCACACACATGCTGTACCCAATCAAGCAACTGCGCAAAGTGAATACAGCTCTTCATATTAGTGTGCAGCTTGTCTGCAGAGCCATTGAGATTGATAATAATTTCCAATATTTGCCTTCATTTGCACTCAATCATACAAGTATGTGCATCAACACTCATCCCCAAGTAAATACAAATAGCCAAATATATTGAAGCATAAGCACATATGTTTGTAAGGTACCTGATCATTCATGGTGGAGAGCTCATTGTCGCCCACATTTGCATCGGCGAAGCTGCGTCCCGCATCGTTGGCATAAAGTGGATCGCCGCCAATTACTTCAAGCAGGAAATATTGCGTGAGACCACCGTCGTTGCCGGCCACACAGACTACTTCCAAAACGGTGTCGTTGCGCAGTTCGCAAGCCTTTGGCGCCTCCGGTGGATCTGTAAGAAAGACGTGGGTGTGTGGAAAAATAATTAATTACAAACACTTCGATAGCATATCGAAGTCATCTATTCATATATATATACATATATATATATTTGGGTGTACACGTGATAAACATTCTCAAAATTTGTCTACGAAAACAACAACAATACCAAACTGATTAAATTTGTGGTTCTCTATGTGTTGACAGTGCACAAGCAACTATATTAACGGTGCGTTAGTAAGAGTGAAGCACCCTGTAGTAAAATTTTATTGATTATCTTAATAAAACTTTGAAATATATACAAAAATTTTCAATGAAACATATGTGGTTTTTTACAAAGATAAGCGAATAAATAACTACTAACTCAGAGAACGGATTTTACTGCTTTTGAAACCACAGGGTTGTATTTTAAGTAATGTACAGCTGTTTTGAAACTATAATATTAATGAGTAAAAGCAAGATTAGTGAAGGTTGGGTTTGGGAGCTTAGAACACGAGAATTGTAATTGCATAGTAGAAACATCGATCCTTTGAAATACCAAAACTTATAGGTATAGATGAAAAGTCCATCGTGTACCGATGCCTTTCGTAAAGCTCAAAATTTGTCCGGCTCTCCAAAGTTATGTCCAATAAGATGTTTCAAGCGCAGTCTATAGAAATTTGGGTCTGTACTAAATGCCTTTCAACTAATCTCTAAAAGACAAGTGATGTGAAGGCCTGAAACTAGAGTCGGTAGAGAACCTCGGACAGAAGATTCAGTGTTAAAAGTAAGTTTTGTTCCAACTCTCTTTTGTTCTCTCTCTTTTTCCTTTTTTTTTTCTTTCTCTTTCTCTTTCTCTTTCTCTCTCTCTCTCTCTTTCTTTCTCTTTCTCTTTCTCTTCATCTCGTTTATTTTCCTTTGCAACTTTAAGAAATATATGAAAATTTTTATAATTATCGGTTTTGAAAAATTGTTCGAATAGTTTCATGGCACTAATTGCTTTCCTACAAACTGCTACTCATATTTAAGAGCCAGCCGGTAAGTGCAGCCATATGCGTCATTATGTGTGCAACTCATTTGAGATGTGTGAGTGCGTGTGTAGCATGGTTTGCATTGAAATTTACCAAGTATTTGAGCTGCTTGTTGCAAGAGCACTCGCCACAGCAATGTGCCATTCAACAAATACTCTAATGCAACAACTTGTTGTTATTGTTATTAT
The DNA here is from genome assembly GCF_023373825.1 of Bactrocera dorsalis. NCBI lineage: Eukaryota > Metazoa > Arthropoda > Insecta > Diptera > Tephritidae > Bactrocera > Bactrocera dorsalis. Next base: position 14,577,613 of record NC_064304.1, on the reverse strand, counting down.
GTCGTTGTGTGGCCGAAATTGCAATTCGGCAATGAAAGCATGAAAGCCGAAAAGTAAAAAAATAATTTCTAGAGATAAACTCATGAAATGCCAACTATCAAATTGGGTTGGTTTCAACTTAAATGTCCTTTTCAGCCGCTGAGACAACTTTGGGCCTCAAACAGCCGCCCACTCAATCCTAAAGCTAGTGTGTTGCACCCAACTGACCGACATTTAAACATTAACATTTACCAGCCAAATTGCCCTGAGAGCTTAATAAGCAGTTTGGTTTTGATTGCCGTAGACATTTTTGTAGAATTCTCGCCCGATTACATTTTCACTTCACTTCAATTCGATTCAATTTCACACTTACTTGCTGGCAGTATATGCACCAGGCAGGGGATGGTCTGGCGTCCCACCGAGTTGCTCGCCCAGCAGGCGAGCGTTATCAGCTCCGAGTCGGTTTGCGGCAGATACGTAACGGTGCTGACCAATCCATTCGAAGTGATTCTCGAATTGAGCACCTGCAAATAGAGAGCAAAGGAATGGGTTTAGAAATGCGGCTTCATGTTTGTATGTATATATGTGAATGTGTACATGTATACGTATATATGTGTGTGTGTGTGTTAGTAGAATTCTCATATGCGCCTCAAAGCGCACAGATTTAAGTTTTCATCCTTGTGTGAATGGAGTTATTAAAATAAATATTTATTTTCCATAAATATGAATACGAGCGTGTCGTTCTAAATGTAAGCACTTGTGGATTTAGCATGAAATATCTGGCAAACTCTTCGCGCACCAGTGTCAGTGCTGCCACACGAAGCAACATGAAAGAGAGGCAGGCACAAACGCCCACAAGCAGACGGAAGTAGAAGTAGAAGCGGAGGCGGAGTTGGAGTTGAAGACATGGCAGCTGCAAAAGTGCTGATAGCACCCACACAGTTATGAAGAGCTGAGGGGTTTGAGTGTATGAATATGTATGTGTGTTTGGATTGTGCACAGGAAGGAATAAATAATTTATAGTCGCACAAGTTTATTAGATTTTCCTGTAGTCACGTACGCTGCCGACTGTCTCGTACGTCGCTGAGTTGTCTCCTACACTTTCACGGCGGTAGAGGACGCTGCCAAACTGAAAACCTTGCTATATATCTATATATGTATATACAAGCGCAGTGTTGCATGCTGCACCGACGCCAGCAAGTGACCACCGCAATAGTGGACAGTGGCCAAAGTAGAAATGGCGACGCTTGCTGTGTGTGGCTTTAAAGCAAACCAAACTCAAATAAAATGCAATGAAAAAGAGTCGCACTTTTATTTAGCATTCTCGAGAGCATACGAGTATAAATGTGTGCGTGCATGCAGCGAGAGTGGGCGTGACTCAAGCAGTGCTGGCGCCAAAGTTGCAAACACAACGGTATAATTGAGTCCCGAAGGTGTTGCGCTCGAGGATTTGTTGAAGACACGCAAGTGTAAGTTGCAAGCATAAATGGAGTTCTTCAGCGAAAGTTTATTTATTTATGTGAACAGCGAATGCTTAACTAACTGTGGCAGCGCAGACAACAGATAATAAGGAAAATGGAAGGTTAAAACGTGCGTGAAAGCTATAAAAAAAAATGCGTATATATATTTATTTCAAGACTTGTGGCTTAATCCACAAGGAATTGAGTTACTTTCATTTTTATTTATGTGCTTGTATTTTTTGTTTTTAAAGAAAAGTGAGTGAGATTATTTTTAGTAGTCGTGGTTGGCACGTGCGACCCAACTACGCGATTTTGCGTTTTGAATAAAATGAAGGAAAGACACAAAGGCGGCAAAGGAGTTTATTTTAGTATGTGCATAAATATGTTAAAAATAGTAAAAATTTGCTTGGTATGTCCATGTGTAATTTAATATTATGGCAGTTACTGATTGTTTTCAAAAAAACTAACTCATCCGAAAGTAACTAGTTAGTAACTAGTTCGATAAAAATCCTGTTCTTTTAAGATAATGGTAGATGAATAACATAGTGTTTAGAAATAACAAAAATTCGCAACATAATCAATATATACAAAACCTTTATTCCAAAATATTTAAATTAATTAAAGCGCCGTATCTAATATTTAACTAGTCGAGAAAAAAAAATAAAACTTAGTTTTGGAATGAAACTAGAAAATTTATAATAAAGAATAAAATAATATAATATGCAAAAATATTATATATATTAACTCATCCCAAAGTAACTAGTTGGTAACTAGTTCGATAAATAGCAGTTATTTTAGGGGAAAGGTAGATAAATGACATAGCGTTTAAACCTCACAAAAAGTTAGCATCATTATTAGCAATATACACATATAAAACTTTTATTCCAAAATATTTAAAATTTACTTATAATGAATTGAAAATTATTCAGTAGAAGAAGAATTAAAATTTGGTTTGGGAATGGAAACGGGAAATTAATAAGAAAATATTGCAGAATAATGGAACTTTTAAAAATATATACATATATTAACCCATCCTAAAATAACTAGTTCGTAACTAGTACGATAAAACTGCAGTTATAGTAAGAAACATAAATCCCTTCCCTCCACCCATTTCATACCAATGATAAATTTCAGTTACTGATTGGAAACAAAATTTATCCACTTACTGAAACATATCTACTTTAAGTGACACACACACACACAAATACAAACAGCTGAAATGAAATCAACGTCATACTAACCGGCGACACATTTCTTGTGTTGTTGTAGGTCCAACTGAATTTCACCGAGTCTGGCGGATCCGCATCCACTTCGCATTTTACCTGCACCGAGTGCATGTTCAGCGCGCCGATTGACGTTTGCTCGGTGCCCGGTCGACATCTGGGCGAGTCTGCAATTGAAGAGGAAAACGATTTATGTAAATGTCTTTGGTTTTTCGTGCACTTCAAAAAAGAACGAGAAAAATGAACGTAAAACAGAAACACAACAACAACAAGAATATAGAACTAAATGGAAACTAAACCGTTGCTTGTGGCGCCCAGCACTCGAAGAAGAAGCATCAGTAGCGGCGCATCGGCGCAGCGCTGTTGCATCCGTTATACGGCTGACATTGCGGTTGTCGACTTGCGGTTGCTGGCAGCACATACACATATACTTGTAATATAATATGGCGCTCCACTCATTGGTATATATTTAGGTGTATATGCAATCAAGTTGTGTTTGGTTTTCTTCGAGTGCCTCAAGGCGAGTAATTAACATGGTTCAGTTTGGTGTTGTGGTTGTTTTCCTTGCACTCGCAAGCACACATATAATATATATCTGTATGTATGTGTATGTACTTGCGTGTCTGCATATATAAGCGAATGAGCTAAGCTGCGGCACATTTACTTTCGCATGCAGCTATTTCTATATAGTTTCTGCATTTAAATGATACTTTTTGGTTCACAACTACATTAGGGCGTTCGTTATATCTCAAATTGTTTGTTTTTGTGCAGATGCTCCTCTAAAAATTTATTTATTTTGTTTATTTATTATTTTAAATTTAAATGTTTCTGAAATAATTTTATTTTCCCCAAAAATTTAACACGAACATTTTTGATCTTTTATGTTAAATTATCCAACTTCAAGGTAAATAAACCCAAAATTTGGCACTCTTTCTAGGTCTTAACACTTTTTCATAAAAATAATTCTTTTAAACTTGGACGCTGTTACTGTTATGCATCGAATGAATTGATCATTCACATAAGTGCCTTTTAAATTCTATATTGCTCATACGACTTGGTGTACGTGCTTGGGGTTTCCAATACTCTTTAACGAGCTGTAGTTTACGACAACAAAACTTTAAATGCGTGTTGTTTCAAGATTATTCATGGAAAATGTATCCAAATAGGATTCTTCAAAGTCATTGTAATACCTACATACAACAAAGGAATGCACCAATGGCACTAAGTTTAAACAGGTTTAGCCAATTTAAGCTAATCAAGATATTATCCGAGACCTGACCAATTTATTTCCACATCTAGAAGAAATGGAGTAATATCAACAAACATTACAAAATTATTGACTCTGGGCTATCGCAGTGATTCTATTTATAATATCTGTATGCAACTTAGTTTTTTTTTTATTCATAGCGCCTAAAGGTATGCTATGCTTATTTCAATGAAAAAATTTCAACTGCTGTTGCTGTAAGAGACTATCAGTTGAGTAGTTGTTAGTATAATTTGTTCTAAGAAACTAACTCTAGAGTCTTCTTGAATACATTTCCCACGTAAAAACAGCTATTTGAAGACGCTTGATTTTTCTCTTAACAAAAATTAAAACTTATTATATAAATCTCTGCAAAAGACACTTCGCGACCTTGTATTAGGACAATCATTAATTTCATTATTTGATCTTGAAGTAGTCTTCGTTCTCTGACCAAAAATTATACGAAAATTTAAGTAAGGCATATTTCTGCTAAATAGTTTAAAATCCATCCATCGTAGATTTAATACAATATTATGTATTTTGTTCTTCACGAACTTTTTTCAATTTTTATTTTTGCTATTTTGACAAAATTGTATTGCTATATATTTCTTCTGTTCATAATACTATAATATTTTTGGTACGAACTAATAAAAAAAACAACTGATTCATTGATGAAAATTTTCCTCCCTACGCCCATGAAGCAAACAGTTACAAGCATAGTCCCAACATATCTATGCCTGACTTAACTGTTAAATCTTTGCTGCTCTTAGTTTTAAGCGCATAGGGACAAATATATATTATAGCGTTACCGTTATTATGAACAATTTATACGAGCATATATATATATAAATATTTATATATATACATAGTTATGTACATATATCTACTATAGAAGAGGGGACAGCGCTACTGCAACTAGCACGTAGCTCAGGCCGCACGAATTGGAGCAATTTCCACACCCTTCACTGTTAAGTTTATATGAAAGTTTATACAGATATATATGTATATGAAAGTATATATACACACGCATGTATACACATGCCATGTGTGCAAGAAACGGCCGCCTGCATCTCATTGCGGAAGTCATTTACTAGCACTTAGCCACAGGGTAAATGCATTTCTGAGTATCTGTGAACCCTTTTCAAGTTTTGCAGTTAAAGAGAACGTAGTGTACCGTTATAAAGCACTGATTCCACATATACACACACACATACACACACGAAAACACATACTCGGATTCAATCGTAATAGCTTATTGAAATGTATTTATTATTTATATGGCGATTAAGATAATAAATCTATGAGGGTTTCGGGGAAACGAATCGGTATGATATATTCTAGCAAAATACATTCGAGTTAGCATTTAATTTGTAAATGTGTAAGAGAGCCAAAAATAACGAAATTCTGAGGTCGGTGCCGAGTTTCTAAGATAAATTAACATGTTTTGCTGTCAGCAGTTATAATTTAACGAGCGCCCTGACAATGTCACAACCCAGTTAAGGATATTGCTTGGCTAAAGTCTCGAATAGCTTTGGGTGTTAAATATTTAAAAATACGAGAGATTAAAAGTGCAATATTGACTGAAATATTAAATATTGTAACTACTGGTTTAAAACCAGGCAAAACGAGCTAAGTGAGATCTTAATTAAAATGAATTAATTTCAAAATGGCAATTTTAGAAGACCGTGCGCTTTTTCGATAATTATTCATTATAAAGCACTATAATGTAACAGAAATTCTAATGGTTTAAGTTTAAAAGATATATATTTCTGTCATTTTCATATTAATTTGAGCATATGAGGTTTCTGCCTTAGCTAAAACGTGCCTAGAGGTAGGCAACGATTTTTGTTTTTCTTTATAAAGCGAAAAATGCAGCATTTAATTTTAATTCTCCTGTCTTTCTGTTGCCAAGCAGGAACTGTTTCTCTATTACTGACCTATTTTACTTCAAAATGCATAAATATGTGAACGAAATCTTTTAGAGCAAAGAAACAACAATTAGATCTAGAAATAAATGGCCGAAGTTGTATGTATACATCAAGGACATTATAGAGCAATAATTTGTAAATTGTCTCTAATAAAAAAAGCTTTAATTTACAGGGAGACAATTAGCTACTAAAAATAGCTTCATGTCTTTGCTAAAAATTGCCATAAAAGTAGGCAACGTTTTTGTTTAATTGTATGACTTATTTAATGTGAAGCAATCATTTCAGTAAACGCTTGAAAAGACTAGTTCTAAGTTCGAGACTGTTCGAAGTAAATTATATTTAAGACTAAATTCAGAGAAGTACGTCTCTACTGGGATCTAATAACTCACGCTTGCTGGGTAACATATGTAACTACAAGCTGAAAGCAAAGCCCACAGAAGTAGCGAATAAAACCAGCAACAAAAAACCAGAAACAACGATAACTAATGCCAAAAAGCCGAAATAATGTCAACAAATTTACCTAAAACAGGCAAGGAAAAAACCGAGAAAAATTGTGGGTAGCGATAAAGCATAAAATTATCAATGACATTACACACAAGTGCCAGTGGGCGGGGCTTAACAATACACGTCGAATAAGACGTTGTTCCTTCTGTTGTTTACTTCTTTCTTTCGTCGTTTCTTTGTTCATTGCTGCTTCTTTGCCACGATTCAACAGTATTTTTTAGCGCGTGTCACAGAATCCTATATGTGTGTGCCCATTGTCTTTCCACCGCCCGTTGTCAAGGTTCCACTTTTGTTTTGCGGTTTCTTGCGTTGTTGTGATTTTTTATTATTTTTTTGCTTGTTTTCCATTTGACTAACGCATCATTTTTATTATTTCTAATGCTGCGCCTTGTTTGAATTTTCATTAATTATTCATGACATTCTTGGCTTACGCAGCGCGCCGCTGAGATGAGGGCGAGGACGAGGACGCGGCCAAAGCTGAGGTTCGTTGTGACGGCGCACCTAAATTACTCGTACGGACGGACGGCAGCGCGTCACTACAGCGACATAAGTTTTATGATGATGATTCGCCAGCGGCTGAAATCCACTATCCGCTATTCACTCATCACTATTCAAATTCCAATTCAAATTCGGATTCGTATTCAAATGTGCTGCCATTGAACTGAAGGCAGTGAAGACACTGGCTTTTGCATATGTTAATCGCCTATGCGTCGTCGGTGTTGGCGGCATTGAGCGCTCTGCTGGGAACCTGAGCTCCACTGATGGCGGCGGTGTGTGGAGGATGGCTGACGCGGCCTCAGCATTACATAACTTTAGTTTGCGTTTCAGTTTATTCATATGTGTCATTTGTTTTGCAAATAATATCTATTTTTCAATTTCATTCGGCGCTGGCTTTGTTTGTGTGTGTGTTGTGTTCGCTCATTTGTATTTTTTATGAGAGGCTGGGGACTTGACAAACATTTGTCGAACCTTTCAACTCTTCTGAGATGGATTAGTGTTGATGTGGGGCAACTGCAAATCGCTGCTTTGTTGTGATTCATGCATGTCTATATACTCGTATATATAAATATATATATACTGATGTGAGGGGTTGGGTGTTTCTTGTTATAATAGACATTGTGCATAAATTTGTGAGAATCCAAATTAAAATATATTTATAACAAAGCCGAAAAATTTGTGGAAGGGTAGTGTTATTTATGGTTTAATCGACTTTTCGTATGATTTATTTTGCATGTGATTGTTTTCAGTTCTTGTTAAACAAATGTAGTCCATGGTTTTCCAACTTTTTTAGCCATGGTTGAGATTTAGATTAAATAGTACCTGATATTTTCGTGTATTTTTAGTAGCAGATTTCGACCCACCTATTCGTGTGATCCAAGATATTTTAATTTAGAAATGTTCCTAAGAGTATTTCTGTACTTTAGTTTCTTGAATATTACATCTTTGACGACTTAAGTTTAGTTTTAAGTTGCCGGACCACTACCGTATATTTCCAGCTGCGGTATTTGCTATTACGAAAGCTGCGAAGTTGGCAATGAAATAGTGTAAAGAATGCTGTACGGCTAACACCCGAAATATGACCAATATTGGGAAACTCATAAAATTTGACGTGACAATGAGATCTTGGAGATTAGCCTTGTTATAATATGGACCAGTTAACGACCAATGTTCCCACGACAGTCCGGTCTATGACCCGGCTTTTTATCCAGCAAGCGACTGTCAACTCGGCAGATTTCTGCCGTTGAAAAGAAGTTTGAAATTGAAGACCATACTAAAAAATAAGCCAAGAAAGGGACTAAGTGGAATATTATCCCATCAAAACTGATACAAATGAGTCCTCTACGACTTGTATGGGTATTACGAGTATTGACGAAAGTCGTTTGAGAGTGGACAAGGAAAACATAGAGAGCCTTAGCCTCAATTATATTGATAAAAGCCAAAGGAATGATTAATGAGCTGAAGGGAAATGCTGAACCTAATGCTGGCAGGGTGACTATTAGCCAATCGAGTACAAACCGTAATCTTTATCCCATGTGTGAACTAGGGCAAATATTATAGAAGCCTAAAGTATATTGTAAGGTCTAAAGAGGTGATTAGGAAACCTAAGGTTCATTATAACCCTATAAAAAATATTTTTTACTTACGAGCCATAAAGAGCTTGCTAAAATCGAGTTTAGCCCTATGAGCGTCGGGCTTTCAAAGTCATTAAAAATGCGAAAAATAATTCAAATGTTGACGAAAGACTACGTTATACAAACGGAGGCAGAATTTCAAGTATTTGAATTTTTAAAAATTATTTAAAAATGCCCACATAAATGTTTGATAGTCAAATGTGGCATCTAATATTTTATCAAAAATTAAACATATATAATATTTTCCATTAATTTTTATGATTTCCATTTACTGCTTTTTGCTGTATTTTTTCTCATTTGAAATATAAAGTCGCGTTGAAGTCGCTCGTAAGTTCCCCTGACAATTGTCAAATGCGAGGATTTGTAAAAGTCTCACAGATACTCACGCCCAATGACGACTTTAAGCCCGCGCACACATACATGTACATAAAATGAACACACATGCGCAAATAATATGTGCTTATGCCGCGCTCATGGGTATCCCCAGTCAATATTTATTGAAACACTGCGAATAATTTAACGCACTCCACAGGCGTGATCACAAGATGATTTGCTGTAAAAACAATGGGGAGACGACGAAACGCATAAAAGCCCAATACACCATATGCCATACGCCATATAGACGCTATTCAATGCAAATATGCTGCTACGTAAGTATATATTATATTGTTATTGCTGTTGGTGAATAATGTTGCGGGAATAAAGCTGTCGGCAGTCAAATCGAGTCGAAAGTGCGTTCGCGTAGGGAGATCAAATGTTGTCAGCGGGCCAAATCCCAGTTATCCATATACAAGCAAGCGCACATGCCACGCCATGCCATGTTATGTTACTGTGTTTGTATATGTTTGTCAAAGGGAGTAAAGATTGGAAACACGCTGGTTGTATTTTTTGTTTTTAAAAATAAGTAGATATAAAGAAATAAATTAGTGACTGCTTGGCCATATATTCAACTTTTGAGCCAGGTTTCATATTTGCGTTTCGATTGATTTCAAGTTTCCAAGAAAATTTGATGAAAACGGTAAAAGTCCGTGAGAATCCTAACGCATTGAAAGCATGTAATTCCATGAAATAATCTGCTGCGGGTTTGCTCGAAAACGAAATTCCGAGCAATAAATAAGAAAAGTCTTTCTACAGAGCTGGAATCTCTTTGAGCAACATAGAGACGAGGATAAAAGTCACATATAAAATCGTCAGTTTCTGCGAACCGACTACTACTTGTACTACTTTTGTTAAATAAAGGAGTTAACTCACTCTGTAAAGGTAATTATTTTTCCATTCTCAGATACAATTATTAAGTTTTTGTAGTCAGAGAAGATCGGTTAGGTTTTAAAAGAGGTAGCTATACCCGAAATCTTAACCACCATTCCGAACCTCATCAAAAAATAAACATTTTCAATAAATATCGCCTATAAGTAGGCTATAAAAAAATTTTAAATGTGTTTTTTCTATAAAACAAGTTCTCATGAGGTTCATTAGCCCTTAATAGGCGGCTTCAACATACTAAAACATTCTACTTGTTAGTTCTGAAATGAAAATTGTTACTGTCACTGTTAGCAATTACATAGAAGATTCCCAGAACTCCTACAAAAATTTGTCATAAGTCTTAGGAATCACAACAGATCGCTGTTATAAGCTGTCCAAGTGAGATCCCTGTTTTAGCATCGGCAATTTCACCTAACCTCTTCGAGCACAACGTGGAAGAGTCGGAATCTGATCAAATCATAGCAATCTAGGAAAGGTTTTTCTAATATCAAAACATGCCCCAAAAATCGGAAAAAATAACGGTTGAAACTATACCAACGCATAAAAGATGTTCGGTCTAGATTTCATATTGGAGAGCTACTAATCTTTCTATGCTAGATGATAATCATAAGAAAGTGCATACCAGTCGCATAAGCCACTCTTCGCTGCTAATTGTTCCTAAGTAGAGAATTAATACCCCAAACGACAACAAAAAAACATATCTGTGGCTTATATTATATCGATTGCCTCAAAAAAAGTATCGAAACTTAGCAAACCAATAAATTATCTTTCCGAGCCTATATTTTTAACTTGAGTGACCTTTGCAGTAAATCTGTGCAGTTGTGGCAGCTGGGTATCGTTTATGCCCTGCGAATTGTGGCACAACAAATCTGCATATCAATGTTTCTGTCAAAACGTGAAATTTCCATTTGAATTGATAAACTGAGATTCAGCAGCGCCACCATTTCCACACCGCTGCCACATCTTTTATTCCTAACGAAACATTGCTTTTGCTTGCTTTAGCATCTTCAGCCGCAGCCAATGTACACGGCTCAGTGTGTGCGTGAGTGTGTGCAGTTTGTTTTTGTAACTTTTGCATAAATTTCAAAGCGGATCGAAGAACTTCGCATTTCATTGCGGCTTAACATAAAGTGCGACGGCTAAAACGAAGCTGGATGGCTGGCTGGGTGGAGCCACAAGGAGGTTAAGCATCGCTGAAAGGCAAGCAAAAGAAATGCGTATGTATTGGGAGCTTGAATGGATTTGCGGCCTAATCTGAAATTGATACGCTTCGAAGGCGACTCTACGGCGAAATTTGTAAAGGATTTGAGATTTTTTTTGTTTGCTTTGTCGTTTAGTTTTATCGGAAATTGTGAATAAAATCAATTGAATGCTTAAGTAAATTTTAAGTATCTCCAGTAGGCTTACATACCACCGTACATATTTCGATGGTTAAATTGGAGCGCAGAATATTTGTTGCAGTTTAAGTTAGTGTTTTTATAGATGGAAACTTCACCTAGTTCTTTTAATATTGGTTTAAAGCATTTAAAGTTTGACGTTAATTCTTTCAACAGCGCTAAGGCCCATATTTTATATTTTGGAATATAGAAGTAGTGAACTGGATGGGAAAATAATATTTTTTTCTTGTTTTAAAGTGGTTTCCCTGAACTTAAATCCTTGAATTACATATTCTGATAGTGACTTGTGATAAGTATAATGGGTGATCCTAGCAGAGGTCCAAAATAAATATTCAAAAAGCTGTAACTGCAGAAACTGATTTTTAAATACTGAACCATCATAAGATAATAAAAAATATTTATTTTTTTTAATACTATATATTTGTATCTATATATCTGTACTCACATTGCACTTTCAGCGTCAAGCTGGAGCTACGCGTCTCTCCTTCCGTATTGGCCGCGCCGCAAGCGTAAGCTCCAGCACTCTCGCGCGCCAACTGAGTCAGATGCAGTATCTCGGTGCTCTCGCCGGACATACGCATGCCCTGTAATGGGAAAGAAAGTGAAATGTTGAAATATTGATGTACAACGAACCGTTATAATCAAACGAAATCGATAATGTGAAGTTTAAAAAGCAAATGAAATCAACAACAAAAAAAATTCACACTGACAAAGAAGAAAGTTTAAAATATGGCTACCTACAATAATCATTTTACCGCAAATGAAACGCGGATTCGCGCACAATTTCCTTCAATTACGGTAAATTTTTTATGAATGTAGGTATGTATTGGCACAATCAGCGAGAAAATTGCCGACAAACGTTTTTCTTTTATTTAACCCACAAAGCGGCAAGAAAAGCGCTTAAAAAAGCAGTGAAATCGCGGGGAGAGCGTAGGGAGGTGGGGTCACAAATTTGGGCCTCATTAAACATGAAAGCCGCCAATCGGACGACTGTGTAACCGCAAAGCCTTATTGGCAATACTTCCGCCGATTCGTCCGGCGATAAAAACGCCTAAAGGCTCCACTGTCTCCTTTCGACCGGGAGGCCGTCTTTCATATAATTTCCTACTCAATTAAGCTTCATCCGACTTAAGTTCTTTTTCTGGCGCTTTCAATAAAAAAATTGACCAACTTTATTGAATAATTCCTTTATCATATTTATTTTTATTTTTTCTGCTTTGTCGTATTTTTATTTTTCCGTATTTTTTCTCCTTGTCATCAAAAGCTTGGCGCTCTCACGCCACTCAGCATGTTGCCATAGTTTTTACAAGCATTGCTCGCATTTATCTACATTCGTTTGCGCAAACACTCGTCCCGGGCTTTTGTCGATTGCCGCGTGACAATAGGTGCACGACAACACGTGTTTCGTATAAATTTTTAATGAAAATTTTAATATACTTTACGGCATAATATTTATTAAATGTCGCATCAAATGCGAATTGACAGCGAAACGAAGTCGGGGTTGTCACTTTTTTATGACTTGACATTTTTGCTATGCGGTTGACTTTCTTAGTTTGAGTGCGTATTTTTGTTGGTAGCTGGTTTTCAAGTTTTCTTTTTCGTGGTTTATTAATTCCATATTAATTGGCAATTAAATATAGTAAAAGTCTCTAGCAGTACTCAAATGCTGACTGAATGTACCCCAAAAATGTTTCTCACGAATACCTTTACTTTGTTATCTTTATACACTGAACAGGGTATATTAAGTTTGTCACGAACACCCAGAAGGAAGCGTCGGAGACCCTATAAAGTATATAGCTGCCATACAAGCCGAACGATCGAAATCAAGGGCTTGTATGGAAGACTTTCGCATTTGACGTGGTATCTTCACGAAATTTGATATGGATTACTGCTTAAGACAATAATATAATCTCCCAAAAAATTGTTCAGATCGGATTACTATAGCATATAGCTTCCTTCCATATAAACTGAACACATAGTTACTAAAAGAAATGCACCTGTGAAGCGTATACGATATTGGCTTCGGTGCAGCCGAAGTTAACGTTTTTTCTTGTTTTCTGAGTAAAACTATTATATTGTATATTATATAAATTAACACCAAGACGATGAATAGAGAATATGCTAAGTTAAGGAATAAAAATAATTATTCACTTCAAAGCGAGCGGAGGACACAGTGCTGATGAAGTGAACAACTGAGAGTGAAAAAGAAATTCCGTATAAGCAAGATTAATATACATAACCTATCTAAAGATCAATCAGTTTCTTTTCAATAGATCATTTATATGTTAAAAAATAATGCTTGTCATCCTCATATGGCATATTTCTACTATGGTAGGTGCGTTCGATCTATAGACATGAGGAAGTGTTTTACGGTTAAGTGTATTCTGAGGAAAGTATTGAATCTAAATAATCCACCACAAATATTTAGTAAAAAGCCCAGTCAGTGTTGACGGTGAGGAAAGTTTTGCTATGAACTCGGTGAGTCCTTTACTACGAGCTGTTCTCCTACTGTGCTGACGGTATCTGTACCTCGGAAGGAAGCAATCATTCAGAAGCGACAAGGTTTGGCTAATAAGAGAGAAATTTATTTCCATCAGGCCGCAAACATTGAAAATGACTTGCCAGCATCTTCGAGAGCTTAAAAAAGAGGTTCTCATGTATCCATTTTATAGTCCTTACCTGACGCCAAGTGCTCATTTCACAGTGTGACCTGTGACTAGGTCGACCGGTCCTGTCCTGCAGTCTTTTCGATTCTGTATTAGTAAAAATCGTGTGTGTTTTTATTCCGTCCGCTTGCACATAATATTAACAAGCGAGGAATGCACTGCGACCCTAGGTCTAGGTCCAGTAAGGCATCGCATCTCACCCTGATCTATATGTCGGCGATTTCGGAAATTTCGCACCGCATTGTTTTTAACGATTTGCGTACGTTGACAATCTCATCTTCTTCGTTTACTAGAACGCGATTGTAGCATGGAACCCAGTATATGTACAGTGGATTGCCGGCAACCACTACATCTGCTCCCTATCGAGCACATTCAAAGGTTCGTTTGGAAAATTCACCAGGAGCCGCTAATCTTGCAGTTGATTTCGCTACCGACGGTTCCTTGTATGATATTTTACTGGCAGCGGTCCACTACCCAAAGCACCGTAAGTAAAATTGACTTGACTACCGTTATATAACAGCAATGCAGAAGAACAGGCGATAGAAGTCATTCCTGATTTTTTCACCCTCTCCTCCATATTGAGTTTCCACATTAGCTTGCTGTCCTTAATTACTCCCAGATACTTGGTGTGATCCTTTCTAGCTAACTCTACGCCTGGTTTGCATGACGGGATTTTGTATCTCTTTGTAAAGAGTACCATATCCATCTTACTGACATTTATCTCTAAGTCAGCCGATATGCCCATTGGTGTATGGCCTTTAGATTTTTTATTCAACACGCTACTGATTGCATCTCGGAACTTGCTGGTCAATGGTACAGCTAAATCGTTTGGATAGGCTATCAGTTTGAGTACTTCTCTTTCAAATTTTCTCAGAAACATATTAACTAGAAATGACCACAGGAGAGGCGACATCGTAGGCAGTGAGTGAGCGCTAGTCTGAGCAATCGGGCATCATTCCATTCTGCGTTAATCTTTCTGCAACATACTCTATCTCTCTCTTTCTTACTCTACGGGCTTTATCCGGTATGCTTCCAGACTATTACCGATAGTTGGAGTTTTTCTTTGTGCGAGAGTATTTTCTCTGTGCAAATTTACATGATCTCTAAATCATGCGATTACAGCTGGAGCTTTTATAATTTGCTCTGATTGCCATTCTCGTTACAGAAATTAGAATTATTTAACTTTTAAATTGGATTTTTAATAAGAAACACAAAACTTACACATTTCAGGCTAATATCAACGGTATTACATAATAATACTTCATTTTTCGCTGTACTTTCAAAGCATTTATTTGTATTTCCTAAGCACTCTGAGCGCTTCATAAAAATAAAAAGTGCTTAAGTCACATTTTAATTACTTTTATTACATTATGACACTTTAGCCGCATACAGTAACACTGAGAGCCAAACAATACACTCTGTACAATGATGGGAACTTACAACACGTGCCGTTATAAACACACACACATCTGTACAATTTCCCGAAATTACTAAATAAACAGGCGATGTCTTTATTTGTGTAAAATTTAAGCCGGTGTGCTGCTAAGGATTAGCTAACTCAGTGACACCGTGCGCGTGCGACATAAAAATATGCACACCTGTGTGTGGGTGTGTGTGTGTGTGCGTACAACTTCGTGTAGCACGTTAATTGAAGGTTGGCTTTGACTTTCACGGAAATTATCATAAGAACGGCAGAGCAACTTGGATTTGCAGCTAATGAATGCAGATGCTGTTGCCGCAAAAATTATTGTACCGTTAATGCGCAAGCCAAGGTGCCGAAAGAACACAGAATACAACGGCACACTAAAAGCCGTGTAAAGGAATGATGCTTGTTGGTGTGTCGGTGTGTGTGCGGCAGTTGTAAGTTTGCTTAATTAAAGTCAAATGCAGTGGTGCGAGCCGAGCAGTCAAAAACCGAACGCTAATGAATATGAAATTAACAGTTATGGCAGGCAAGGCGCCGTCGCTAAGCTTTTTAGCTGTCGCAAAAACATTGTTGTTGCTTGGTGGTTAAGCTTTACAAATGCTTTTGGACAATCAGTGATGCAGATTGTGAGGTTAGAAGTTGTGGGTGAGCAGGCAGGCGGGTATATATGTATGCAATAAAATATTTGTAAGTATATACAAGTGTGTGTGTGTATGTATTGCTGGCGCTGAGTTCGAACGCCGCTGACTTCGGTACATAAACGCCCGTTAGGCGACCATTTAGCTGTGAGCAAAGCAATTTGTAATTGTAAGAAGCAAAAATATGACAACTGTCACAAACACACATCCCAACAACACATACATATATTCTAAGAAAGCAGCAGCATCCATTCTTAGCGCACTCCTCCGCAAGCACCTTTGTCACTTCACCATGAATGCGCGCTTTGTCTTCGGCTCCGGCCGAAAACATGCAAACACGCCCCAACAATTTCAATTATATTTATTAATGTCGTTTTTCATTAGGGAAACATTTTCGTTAACCAAATGACAAAATGAAAAGAGGAATGCGCGCACAGAAAATGGAAAATGAAATAAAAATTACAAATAAAAATGAAAATGAAAATAAAAATGCGCATAAGAAAATCATACTTGAAATGAGAATGAAAATGAAAATGTCTTGTCAACATTTCGCGAGCTACTCCTGATGCTAGTTATGCTTATATTTATCATTGTTGTTGTTGCTGCTGGAATTTAGCATTTGTTGCAAGAACGCCTATTCTGCGCTGACAATTTTTTGGGCGGCGCAGAGCACCCGCGCAATTTAAAATGAACACACGCACATTTATATGTACATACACACATACATAGTCACATATAAACGCACAATCACTCTGCGCGCCCTGTGACCCGCAGTCGCTCCATATGCACGCTTCGATTAAGCCGCGCTGGGCTTTCGCCGCTGCGTTGGCCTTCGTCGTTGCTGCTTCCGCTGCTAAGCAGCGACCAACCGTTACTTTCGCTTCACTTCATGCGCCACTCAACAACAGTTTTGCGTTTTGTCATTACTTTCCATTTTCCGACAACGCGAAATGAATTTAATTTTCTCATTTGCGAAGCTAGAAAAGCAAACAAGACGCCGCATACAAACATACAGAAGCGCTTGCACATACAAAGACAAGCGCTTACATGCAAAGAGAAGCTCAAACATGCAAAAACATGTACACACGCTCACATGCAACTACATTCCCCCACATGTCAGCCAGCATTATTTTTTTTGAGGCGCGCAAAGAAAAAGGTTGAAAAAATCGCACATATAAAATTACTCATACGCCAAGGTGTCCCATTGTAGCGTTTGCTACCGTGCGCATCTCCTTCAGTGTCACTGGTGGTGGTGGTGGTGGAAGGCAAGAAAAAAAAAGTTGTTTCACATCTTCAATCTCTTGTTTGAATAACAAAAATGCTGATTGCATGTGATTTTAATGTTAAATGGTTAATTTGGGTAAATAGCGGTTTTAATGTTACCTCGGAGAACGCGCAGCAGCTGAGTTAGCGACATAAAACTTACGTGTTGTTGCATATGGTGGCTCGGCGCGACACACGCGCCCGTAAAGATGAAATGTTTTCCGCGCATTCTTGTTGAAAGCATATGCTAGTTGAGCGCTGTTGTAGGAGATGTGCCCAACTCGCATATTAATCTTTCTGTTTCCCCCCAACCATTAGTAGCAGGCCATAACAACACTAATTTTAATGTCTTTTATTACATATTTTTTAGGGGGTAGGCAGACATTTGTAATTTTAAGTATATGTATAGGAATATGTAATGCCGATTATATTTTTTCAAGTGATAATAAATCCTAAATTTCATATGCATAAAGGGGACTTAGAAAGTTTAATTAAGAAAAAAATATTTTATGTTTATTTGTTTTACTTTTTTTCGATTCTAATGTAGGAAACAATTTTGCAAAGTTGAATAAGGCTAATGTAATTTGCCTAAACTTCCACTCATATGTTAAAAATGGAGCAAATTTAACTATACCTTACAGATGCATTTTTTCCACGAAAATAATCACAAATATCAATAGGTCCTAACTTGACATTTGTCTGTGAAGATTTGAGCCAATTCGTAGTGAGCATTCGTAGAACACAACCAGGTTCATATCGTATACAAAAAAAGTAGTCAGCACAACTATCTCACTTGGTTAATTTTATCTTATTAGCTACCTAGCAACAAGTGAAGCCGATCTGAACTTGTCGAACCTTCTTTTTGGGACCCATTTATTTATGTATTTTCATAAAAGACCATAGGTTGAATAGAAGCGGGTAATCAGTGACTTGTATGAATATTTGTAGGTTAACTTGCAGAATGTGGTAGTAATATTATATATTTAATAAGAAAAGAATCAAAAGCACGATACGACTTTTTAAAAACAGATCCTCTATAGACGCACTAAGAGAAGTCGTCGATATTGTGAAATGGGAAGTAAGTGGCATACGATGAAATGTGGTACAAACAAATATTGCACTCTTATTACCTTAGATGGGAAGAATGTGTCCGACTCCGCAAAATTGGCAAAAATAACCAAAGCTTTATACGAAATAAAGCCTCCAGTATCTCGTAAATATTATAATGAGCTAACTTGAAAATAGGAGATTGTTTTTTGAGAGCACTCAGAGCTACATCATCTCGAGTGGAGTACCACAAGGCTCGGTCTGAGACCCTCTACTATGGAACTTGACACGTTAGTGGGGTTCTAACAATATATCAACCTAAATATGTGAAAACAAACGCGTATGCGGATGACTTCGTAATAAGTGCTTTCCGAACGATAACAAGCGATGCTGCTAAAGTACTAGCAAACATGCTGACTATTGACATAAAGAGAGAAGAATTTTCACGCCTAAAGAAAAAACGTTAACTTCGGCTACTCTGAAGCTAATATGTAATATATCCTTCACAGGTGCATTTCTTTTAGTAACTATGTGCCAAGTTTGTATGGAAGCTATATGCTATAGTAATACGATCTGAACAATTTTTTTGGAGATTATGTTATTTCTATAAACAATAACTCATACCAAATTTCGTGAAGATATATCGTTAAATGAGGAAGTTTCCCATGCAAGCATTTGATTCCGATCGTTCAGTTTGTATGGCAGCTATATGTTATAGTGGTCCGATATCGGCAGTTCCGACAAATGAGCAGCTTCTTGTAGAGAAAATGACGTTAGCAAAATTTCAAAAGGATATCTTAAAAACTGAGGGACTAGTTCGTATATATACAGGCAGACAGATGGCTAAATTGATTCAGTAGAACATACTGATCATTTATATATATACTTTATAGGGTCTCCGACGCTTCCTTGTGTGTGTTACAGACTTCGTGACAAACTTAATATCCCATGTTCAGGGTATAAAAACCAGAAAGAGCCTAGAGCCTTACAATATGGTAGCAGCGGTGGAAAACCTCATTCAAAGTGTAATGAGCCCACTTTCTGATCCCGACATTCATTCGTGGATAGAGAGATGACATATGAACTTGAATTTCCATCTAATCTAAATACTGAGCGTCCATTTTTAAAACGGGAATACTGAAGAAATAAGTGTTCAGAGTCTTATATGCGCTCTATACTCGTCGGATAATACGGACTATGGTCATACCCGACGTGTACATTCATTCCATTAAGTAATACTTAATCCAGTTCCATGAGAGAGGCATGAGTTGAGATTAGGTTAGATTTAGCGCATTAAAGTTTCTCACTGCGACTATCGATGCTTCCCCCTGCTAAAAAAGCACCAGTGAAATACACCTCTTAGAATATTTCCAAGAAGTAAATTTGATTTAAAACTCAACTATATGAACAATGATTGCATTCGATTGGACCCGTACGGTTTTGGGTGGTATACAACAGATGTTATGGTAGCTATGCTAAATGTATATGTATTGTGCAGGAAAAGGTATAAAATTACTTATACTCTATAAGCATAAAGAGTACTCTTGTAAAAGCACATTTTGGGAGGTGTGAATCGAAGAAATAACTCGTATAAAGGGAATAGGAAAAAGTTATATAACTTTAGTCAACTAGCAGCGTACTCCTTTATATCGAACTAAGACTTGCGTAACTTTTTTGTTGTTGGCAAGTGTTTGATAAGAGACTAGACCTCAAACAAAACGTAGGCTTCTTGCGCTAATATGAAATACTGCCAACCTAAATATTAAAAATTAAATATTTATGGTAGTTTACTAAATCGAAAAAAGCCGAAAACTGTTTAAAAGATATTAAAGGCTAACCTAAACCACTAAGGCTGCAACAACAAAATTCGCCTGAGCAAATACTATAAGAACTCCTACCGACAGTGAGAAAATGAATGAAATCTGATGATAACCCCGCCCACCCCTCATATAACGGTACTTTTAATGACCGGTAAAAGCGCAATAATTTAATAAGTACGCCCGAGATGTTTTAGAGGACTTTAAAAGAGGCGGGTTTAAAGTTGAAGCAGGAATTTGGCACCGCCTTCCTCTAGGTGAAATCACATATCTCGGGGCTTGCTCGATCGATTTCAACCAGATACGGAATACAAAATTTGTCTGGTTTAATATGTTCCAGTGTAAAAATGAGTGAAATCGGGAACCCCCGCCTACCTCCCATTTAACACAATTTTCAATTTCGTTTGATTCTTCCACTTTCCAGCATATACATTTATATATCAAGAAGCAATTAATATAACAAGATAAAACTTGGCACGAATAGCAAAGGCGCTAGGTTAGTTATGCCACCTTATGACCGAAATCAGGGATGTTTCGTTAAAGAAAAAACGTTTCTAAAAAGCATATTTAAGCCTTTAAGCTCTAGCTATAGCGCTAGTCGAGTAGCACATTTTTCAACTCTCTAGTTTTTGTGAGAGAATTTTGTGAAGAAATAAGTAATAATAAATGATTTATACATACATCTACGCATATGCAAATGTTTGCAGTACTTATTCGCAAATAACTCTTTGTTTCAATCAGCCCACCCACCAGTGCAGACATTTGAAATTCCATTAATTTTAATATTGACTCGAAATAAAACAAAAATCCATTTAACTTCACTAGGAACTCAGCTGCTTTTCATTGGAACTTGCTGCCTTGCTAGTTGCTTATTCATGGCAAATAAGTAACCGCACTCTTATGTATGTTGCAAAATTCGCACACCTACATATATGTATATGTATATATACATATAAATTCCCTCATATGCATGTGTAGGTGTGTGAGTGAGCATACAAAAAATGACCTTTTTCCCGTGGCAAATAAATGCTCAAACCTTTGTTCGGTCGCAAGCGCATTTGTTACATACATATATGGCTATTTTCTTATACACGCACACATATGTAGATATGTCGTAGGAAACACGTTTGTGCAATAAAGTCTCCGACTGTAAAAGACACGCACAGTCAATAAGTCAAACATAACAACAACAACAAGCGCTATATATGCACATCAAAAGGAGCAGCAACAGCAATGGCAATGACAATAACAACAACAGGAATCGCATGTGAAATTTACGCACCAGCAGCAGCAACAACAATAACAGCAACAACAAAAGTAATCAATGACTGCAAGCGTCCGAAATTTATTACTTTTCAATGTCACGTTCATCATCACGTTTCACCCATAATCACATAGGATTTTCCACCATTATATGTGCGTATCCTTAAGGATCCCATTTATTACACACCCGATATCCCAGCGACTTTGCACTTCACAACACATTTTATGCGAGCTTAAAAAAGTGAAATGGTCGGAAAAAATGAGGCGAAAGTCCTCGCTTCGAGTGCTGAAGCTAAGAATTTATGTCAATGAATTTATATGTGTGTGCGTGAGTGGTATATTGGATTGCGGCATGGAAATTTGCCTTTCAGAGGCATACTGGAATCGAAAATCGAGGATTCTTGTAAGAATTGGGAAAATCTTCGTGATCTTTTACTTTCACCTGTTTTAGGATTGTTTTTGTTTATAATTTCATTAAACCACAAATAGTACTTGCTTAAGCACTCTTCCAACCATTTTCTAAAAAAGTGAGGTTAAATCATGCTTTCGAATTAATTTGGTTAGAACAGTCCTCCGATATGAATAAAAAATATTGTGATCGGTCGACTTAATCGATAACTTGAGTTTCCTTGTTTCGAAAACATTTTTCGGAAGCTAAAAGCGAAAAGTTTCAATCTCAGAAGTTCTTTCATTATTGAAAATTTTGATTTTTCGGTTCAAATGTGTATAAATTATTGTTATCGATTTTTCGTTTGTATTCATCGGTTTTTATGAAGTAATTTAAGCGCTGTTTTTTCTTAAAATATTTTTTGGAGCTCTGTATGTTTTTTACATATAAATAATTATCGATTATTCTTGGACTTCATTATATCTCAATTTCGATTTTTCGATATATTAAATTAATATCGATTATTTTCGAACCTCAATATGATGTGCTGATTTAAATTATTGAAATATTTGGATATGTCAGCAGAAGATTGGTGTAATTAAGTATATTCCCGAAAGCTTCTCTCGCCGTTTAATTTTTTATCTTTAAAAATAAATAATTTTTGAATTATTTTATAGTCGATAAAGATGTAAATTTTATTTTACTTTTTTTTAATAGTTAGAGAGTATATTATATTAGGTTTTAATTATATTTTAGTTATATATAAAGCATAATTATGCTTTTCACTAATATAATGAAATTTTTATCATTTCAAAATATCGATATTTTGTTATCGACATATGTATATTTACTAAGAAGTATTATTATTCGAGAAATGTGCTTGAATAAAAAATATGTATTATTATCAATTTTCAATGCAATCTAACATATTTTAATCGATATTTCGATATTAATTAATAGAGAAATATAATTAATCAATAAAAACTAATTTCGATTATTTTTGATTTTGAATGCTATGCCATATTTTTAATCGATATTCTGATATTTGTTGATAGAGAAATTAAGTAACTAAAAATAATGGATTATATTCGAATTTAAATATTATTGCTTATTGTAATCGATATTTCGATATTAATTGTTTAAGAAATATAATTAGTCAATAAGAAATTAATTCGATTATAGAGAAAAAACGATTATTTTCGATTTTAAATATTATCGCATATATTCAATCGATATTTCGATTTTTAATCTTCAACATAGCATATGAGATTATTTCTTAACATTTGCCGGAATAAAGAATATAAAATTTATTTTCGTTTTTCCAATTGTTGCGCATAGTAAATCATTTCCTACAGCGCGCACTTATACACACATATATAAAAATATGTACATATATCTATAAAATATATAAGTTATATGTATAGGTATTTGTAGTTATTTGCGTTGGCCGCCGCAAAGCAATATTTTGCCCAATTTTTCAATTATGATGCTGATCACTGCACTTCGGCCCAGTCATAATTCTCACGCGCCGCAGTCAAGAGGCTGGAGAGAGCACGCTGGTGCTTGGCATGAGAGCAAAACAAAGAAATATGACTTGACGAAAATGAAAGGAAATTCGTTGGACATTCACAAGCTTATGCGTGTGAAGCAAAGTCACACACAAAATATATACGAGTATTTATACTTTATATATAACTGAGCATGCACATACATATAACATATTATATATACATATATTATATAAGTGGAAGCAACAATTCATAATCAACGTTAGAGAAACAATTACGTACATGAGTGGCCAATAAAATAAAATGATTCATTGTTATGGCAGGCGAAGTGACTGCGGCGCGTGTGTGAGTTGAGATTTTATGCGCCTGTGATGGGTGAGTGGCAAGCGTATTATTCATTTAGGAGCGCATAGAAATGAGTGCCGGATGGTAAATATTTAATTGTGAGCTGCACATAAGTGAAGTTTAAATTATATTTGTGTTTGATGCATGTGTTAACGCATGTGTTTGTGTGCTAATTGTGTATGTGCAGCGCATAATAAATAATATTTACGGCTTGTGCGCCTTAATGTATGCAACGATTTTTTGTATTACCAAAAGATATGAATTATTTCGGATATAAATTACATCTACGCTTAATCGGTTGCACTTTTGTAGCACGTCGCAATGTTGCGACAGCCATTTTGAGTTGCACAAAATTCTAATTTCGTAAATATTAATGCTTTTTCTGAGACATTCATAAATCAAGAAATGTCTCGTAAGCAAAAGAATGGCATTCAATTAGTTTTATATCAACGCTAGTCACATACATACATACAATTTTAGGTGGAGGTTGCAATTATATGCATCTATGCGACAAAATTAGTGCGCAGTGCTGCATTTCTTGCTACTATAGTGCTGTCTCCATTGCAGTCAGACACACATTTCACGAAGTAGAGATGCCACAGTGCGCAGCATATATACATACACATAAATATATATTTTGCTTCCACGCCAATAGTTCGCCTATCGTCGCTGATTTTCGATCGAAATTCGCAGTGACATTCGAAGCGCAGACTTTCAATTCAGTTTCCTGCGAATATGTGTGTGTGTATGCGTGTGTCTGTGCGTAAGTTTCAATAACTGCGCGTGCTACGCTTTTGATTGCATTTGTATTCGCAGCAACCTATACCATTATTTTTTGTTGTTGTGCACGGCTGTTTTTATAATACTCAAATACGTTTTGTTGTTGTTGTTTTTTCTGTTATTGCTGGCAAGACTTGGTGTTTGTGCTGCTGCTTGTTTTCCACTTGCGCTTCAGCTTCTTCGTTTGCTCTTCCTATTTTTCTTTCAATTTAAATGTAAATGACTTGAAAGCAAATGAAAGAAATCCAGACGCGTCAAGAATTTAATTTCGTGCGCACTGAAGTGCATTCGCAACGGAATCAAGTTGCCGAAGTTATGGCCAAAGTCAATTGGGCTAGCATCTTGGCATACTACTATGGCGCAGACTGTTTGTATTGTTCGACAGAATTTTTGAAAAAGAAAAAATCTGAAGTCTATGGAAAATTGAAGTGATTTGGAAAAGTAATCGACAGATTAAGTAGTGGCGAGTGCGGTGAAGTAAGGAGATCTTATGGTACAATTTTCCTTATATGAGAGAGCAATTTTAAGAAGAGATTGGAAAGTGTGATCAAGAAACAGAAAGAGAAAAAGGGATACAGAGGTCGGCTCTTTTAAACTGGAAAAGTTCCTGATAAGCCAACGATGGCCTTAGATCTCAATTAAACGCTCTATCAAACAGAAGCTTTTCGCGCTCTCTACGATTTACTTTCAACTGTAATGAATCGTCGTACACGCTTTCCTTGAAT
The DNA here is from genome assembly GCF_023373825.1 of Bactrocera dorsalis. Lineage (NCBI taxonomy): Eukaryota > Metazoa > Arthropoda > Insecta > Diptera > Tephritidae > Bactrocera > Bactrocera dorsalis. The sequence goes on along the minus strand of NC_064304.1, from coordinate 14,552,618 downwards.
TCTTATTTAAGGACACGAATCTGAGTTTCGAATGTTAGTGAAAAATGTGCATGATAGTGCAAACTTGAATATATGTTGGGTCCCTGAGCACGTCTCTCTCTGTCAGATCTTACTGCATCATATTTCTCGTACGAACTTGATTAGTTTTTAATCACTTCCTCAGGCTCTACTTCCCAGTTGAGCGATTTTTGTCGGACTTAATTAGGGAATTCAGTAATCTATTTCGATATTTAACTGAAAGACTCTGCAACTCAGGCTTGTATTAGTCTTGATATCAACTCTGGAGACTAGTGGTTCTTAACAAATTGTATTCTCTCTCCTATTTTCCATCTCCTCTCTCAGAACTCAACCCGGCATAAGTTTAAAGCGTCAAAGAAAAACCTAGAACTAAACTTATTGCAAACATATCGAGTGAGTTTTTATGAGCTTTTTGGCCATGATTTTTAAAAAGCTCCACTTAAATCGAATTTATATGAGCTTTTTAGAAATAAGCTTTGAAAAGTTCACTTGAAACCAAATTATTATGAGCTTTTTGGAGGTGATCTTTAAAAATTTCAATTCAAAAATCAATTTAAATCGAATTGATATCAGTCTTCACGAGCTTTTTGGAGGAGACTTATACAAAATTTCGATTTAATCGAATGTGTATGAGCTTTTTGGAGATGTTCTTTAAACACTTTGACTTTAATGAAATTGATATGAGCTTTAATGAGCTTTTAGGGAATGATCTTTGAGAAGTTAAATTTAAAACGAATTAATAAGAGCTTTTATAAGCTTTTAAAAAATGATCTTTGAAAAGTTTAATTCTAATCGCATTTATATAAGCTTTTTGGAGATAGTCTTCAAAAAGCTCGAGCTAAATCGAATTGCTATGATCCTTTTGAAGCTGAGCTTTAAATGGCTCCACATTTTCTACATAAACTAATTTGTATATAGCCACATTGAGCAAATATTATTATTTTGTTTATTAAAATATTCATAAACTAAATTTATTCTTTTTAGCCTCAAATTTTTCACCGCATTTCGCTTGCGCTTGCATAACTGTACAAAACTTCAATTGAAATCAATGAGACTGTCACCAATGCAACGAGATGTGCAAAGTAGAAGAAATAAAGAAGCGAAAATATTGCGAAAAAATAGCAAACAAAATTTTTAAGTATAAACTTATGTTCTTCTGCAAACTTTTGCATTTATTCTTGAGCAAATAAGTAAGTGTGTATGTGTGTGCTGATGCAAGTGTTTGCTTTTGGTGCTTTTTCACCAACTTTATTCCATTAAAAACGAGTGCTTTATTCTATTTTTTATAACAAGTATTATACATAGACGAATAACGCAGTGACGGACGATTATTGACGAATATTGGCATTTAAAAAGTTTGGCCCCACATTACAGAGCTCGCTAGTTTTTGTTGCGAAGCAAATATAATGCTAACAATTTCAAAAGAAGTCTGCAAGCTATATGTTTTAGTTTAAGAACAATTTTTTCTATTTAATTTCAGTTGTTTTCCGTACTTTTCAACGCCAATATTTTTCTGTAAATACAAAAACAATAATAAATACTTTCACGTATAATTTAACAAACACCGTTTTAACCCTTCCATGGCGGCACCAACAAATTTATAAGCCACTCTCTAGCAATAAAAGCTAATAAATGGGTCACAGCTGATGCCGACAGCACGATTTAATTTGTCTGTATCCCAAAAGTAGCGGCGCTTCGAGCCACAGGCGTGCGCCCAAGCTTCCATAAGCTTCATATATACGAGCACAGGTCTATGTGTATGTGTGTGCTATACTCAAAGTTGCGCACAAACAAGTGGCTGGCGAAAAATAATCCAAAATCGATCGCTGCAATTTTCACTTTTTAGGCGACAAACCCCTTCGTACAACAAAAACAATGTCCGAAATTCCGCAAGAAATGAATTGTTGAAAAAGTTTTCGAGCGCCAAATAGGAAGAAAGTTCGAAAAAAATGGGAAAATTGTGAAAATGTCTCGAAACATTTAAAGATATTAAAAAGTAGAAGCGCCTTTGGCATGTCGATGGCACAGCTGACAGTTTCACAAATTAGCTTTGGCCATAATTTCAATATGCCTGCGTTTTTGATTCCTTTTTATTGACCGTTAGTCAATGTGGCGGCTCTCTGTCGCGTTTCAAACGCGGCCAAGTCCATTGTTTGCCTGGCGGCAATCTTTGTTATGTGTGTCATAATTTTGTCGCATTGAAACTTAATAAATAAATTTCAATAATAAATCGCAAAAACAAATTCCTTTGTGTTGTTGTAAGGATTATGAAGTTTTAGTGGCCATGAACTGCTGAGCCTGATTGCGGAAATTGGCATTGTTTGCGGGTGATTCGGTCGAGACTGACACTCCCATAATTTATCGAAAAGAGCTTTCTGAGTCAGTGAAGGAAATTTCTCCGAAACGCCTGGACTGATAGATTTGAAATCTTCACACGATTCGTCTCAGTTACACATATTTGATAGATCTTGATAGAAAGAATAAGATTTGTGAATATTTTCAATTTCTCAAGCCAAACAGAAATGGATTTTTTTTCACAAAAAAAATATTTTGTAAAAATAAAACCTTCACTAATTAGCTAAACGCATCTAAGTATATGAATGATTATTTTTTTTGGTTTTCGTATTTGAGATATTTTAAGCAGAAAAATCTTCTCACCGCAAGAAACTTTTTTCAGAGGTACTCCAGTAGATCGGCTACGGGATCAAGAGAGTCCAAAATTTTTCAAAATGAATTCCGTATAATTAGAAAACATTAAATTCTGTGCATGCAAACTATTTTTATTTCTTTTTAAATAAAATGTTTATTCATAATAAAACAAGTTTTTTTTACTTGAAAGGGGATATAAACGGTTAAAGAGACAGCACTCAAGTCAAATACAAAGAAATTAATCTGCTATAAAACCAAAAATTCAAAATGTTCTTTTTCGTTTCGTCATCAGAATTACAGTTAGTTTCACACCGGCAACGCACATACGGGTCCCTTACAATATTAAATTTCGGTTCCGATTTCTTTAGGCAGTCCGTGTTTTCGTAAGTGACTAAGTAACTCCATTTAAATATCTGATTGATATAACTTAAATCTAACTGTAGGTTTAGTGTACGAGTATATTATTACTTCAGATATCATTCTTAGTCTTGACAAGGACGGCGCTTGTGATTAACACAATGGCGCCATATGTCGTCATTTTTACTACTTATAAAGGCAAAAAAAGTCGAATTTTCTCTTAAAACTATATTGTTTTATAAGCAATATATAAAATAGTTCAAAAAATACATACAAATAGGACATTTACAATTTTTCTTAAACAATAATATTATTTTATATATTCTAAACTAAAACTAATATTCCTCC